>NC_139019.1:100026195-100207894 GCF_964374135.1 Grampus griseus | reverse complement strand
TGTTAACTTCATTATACAGGATCCATGCCTAGTGCCCTTCTGATTAAACTTCCTCAGTGGACTCAACTAAGCATTTCCCATGAAGACCACCCAGAAACCTCAGAAGGTCTTAAGTCTGTGTGTGTGTGTATTTTGATTCCCAGTGCTATATAAGGGACAGACATTGGCCTACCAAACCCTACAAAATTTGGGCCTTGGTTACTTTAAAAATTCCCTTCTCGGTAGCACTTCATGGCAACATGGATGTTCTAAGTTTCTCCTGTTAATGAGATCCAGGTTTATAATTTTAGATGCAGCCTTTTCAGAGCAAGAATCTCTATTTAGGAATATCCATTCACTAGAACTACAATATAGTAAATCCTATGTCTACTAATAAAAGGAAAATGAAAAAATACAAGAATTGAATAAGAATTAGCTTAAAAATCCAATGCTTATACAATATGTATGCATCATAAGATATTTAAAATTATTAATCATTGAATTTGAAGCAGTTCAAATGGCTACACTGGCTAACTAAAAAAATAAAATCCTGGTCATGTGTTTTAAATTATAATGTGTTTATTTTTATTAAAACAAAATTCAGAAAACAGATTATTATGGATATTTTATCAATTCTTCCAATTAAAATGTACAAATTTAATAACCAAAACAGGAAACAAACTCTTTGTAAAATAAATATCCCTTTTTTTCTGAAGAGGAGTATAGCTTGATATTTAGGTGATTAAGTAAGAAGCGTAGGCTAAATGTCTGTAGTAAGCAAATATTTGCACATCTGTACATACACACAGGTATGATTTGGCAAGCACTAATTCTTTCATCCAATTCTTTTATCTAGCCCGAATTTACTAAAGATACTTAGAGGAAGGAAAATGATCAAAATCTATTTCTGGCTTAGATGAGGTACCACAATTGACAGTGCAAAAACTGAACATTGCATACTTAACTAATACATTTCCAATATGTGTCAAAGCATTTCAAGAAAAACATAAGATGAAAACACAGGATTACTGTTAAGTACCTTTAGGAATTCAGCTGGGACGTGTGATCCTCAGTTTCCACAATATGCTATTTTTTAACACAGTATCTTACACAGAGTAAATACTTAATCAATTGTTTGTTGAGTTCACTTCCGGACTGTGATCACTGTTGAGTCATCAAGAATTTCTACACTAAAAACTGTGGTATTGTCTAGAATAACAAACGTTGAGATGACTGTTTTTTCTTCCACTTACAATAACCTTGTGTTCATATATCTTCTTCTTGCACAGTTTCCCTCAGAAGTTTTTTTTGAGGAGGTGTCAATCATCTAGTCCCTCTTTCAGAAACTATAATATCTATTGATGAGGCCTATGGGGACGTCAGCTGAACCTTCCATTGATAGGGTCTGTTTCCCAAAGACTAAAACAGAGTTTTTTCCCAGTAAGCATTTAGAGAGAGAATAACATTCGCAGGCTGTGGTGTGGGTTTTTCCGCTTTGGCATCACAGAAGGACATCAACTTCATTTTGTAATTCACCAGCATAAGCAGGAAAGGACTGAGAGCAGAGAAGCCTGAAGAGAGGGCTGTGAGAACAGCTGGAAAAAGGGCACAGGCTGCCAAAGTCTTTCAAGAAATAGACTAAGACAAAGTGAGAAATGCAAAGTGGAGTGATCTGCCACATTAATAAAATACTAAACTTGGCCCCTCTTAGGATTTCAATTTCTGAATCACCATCTCCAATCCAGATGTCACCATATGTCATCTTCTTTCTTTCCGAAAGCAGAAGAGACATCCAGAAACAAAGACTAAGACGGCTAAAGGAAGATTATTGATCAGAACCCAAAATACTTTCCCATAGTAAAACTCTGCTTGCTGGTTTCCAAAGTCAATTAGGCAATCCATGTGAATCCTGTTAGGAGACAAGGGGTCTGCATCATTTGCTGCATTCAGGTATTCTGATTTTCTAGAATAAGGTAAAACTGGGAGGTACACTGCCATGCCAGCCATCCAAAGTGCAGGAACCACCTTCAAGGAATGCTTCTGATGGTCCGGGTTTGGAGGCTCACTAAAGGGCTGGACAGTCTCGTAAAGCTTCTGGTGGCAGAGCGATGCAAAGTGTAACATGAACTAGATGGCCAGGAAGTCGTCAGGGCTGCCATGAAGTGTAGAACTTGGCAGCCAGCTGAATCCGACATGAAACCAGAAGAATGAACTATTTTTATGACATTCGCCACCAAGTTTTTAACGAGGTGGACAAATATAAGACTGAAAATCAGAAGAAAGGATGTCTCTAAACGCCCAGTCATACATTTCCTTGTAGAATAAAATAAACACATGTTTCCAACAAAGCTCACAAGGATTAGAAGGGGGCAAGCAATGATCTCAAGCACATCTGCAGAGGGCTTCATGGTAAATGGCAAATCAGTGAGCTCAGACGTCTTCTTCTTCAGTTTGAGGCATCAGGCACTTGAAACACTTTTAAGAAGTCTTTAGTGAGAAGACCTGGGTTTTTCTAATTCACTACATTGACACAACCCTCACCCTAAGAGTTCGGAGATGGTCTGTAACAGAATTCTGCTTGCTCCAGTGCTGAGCTGCTGGAAACAAAACAGCTCCTCGAGAGGATTCTGTTTTATCATCTCTGGGGATGTAACTATAACGAGAAAGTGCTAGGTATCATCACTTCACTAAAAGTTCTCAGAAATGTATTTACTCCCTGTAATGAGGGAGAGAACAAAATTAAATTTGTGACAGAGGCTGAAATGACCCTCTCCACTCATAAAAAATATTAAAGAAGTGAGGGTGTCTGAATAACAATGAAGATCTCCAAATAACAAAATTACATATTTTGTTATTATAATATAGTTTGTTATTATATGACATTATTTAATGTCAAAATTATATATTTTGACATTAATAACGTGATAGAGATTTATGAAGTACAGCAGTTTTCTAATTCCTCTACCATTTTTGCAAAGCAGATATACTATGACCTGTTCTGATGATCTCTTGGGGTTAGGATTACAAAAGAGATGATAGAAAATACTGTGCTGCCACAGGGAAGGGAATAAAGAAGACAGGGAGAGAGAGAGGGAGGAAGGAAAGAAGGAAGGAAGGAAGCAAGGGAAGGAAAAGGGAAGGGAGGAAGGAAGACATTTTTATAAACATGGGCATTACGTCCAAGACCAAATCTTTTTCTGTTCGTTTGTTTGTGGTACCCGGGCCTCTCACTGTTGTGGCCTCTCCCGTTGCGGAGCACAGGCTCCGGACACGCAGGCTCAGCGGCCATGGCTCATGGTCCCAGCCACTCCGCGGCATGTGGGATCTTCCCGGACCGGGGCACAAACCCGTATTCCCTGCATCGGCAGGCGGACTCTCAACCACTGCGCCACCAGGGAAGCCCCAAGACCAAATCTTTAAACTACTGGTTAAAGAAACAGTCTGATAATTTGGAAGTCATTAAGGAGACCCCACCCAACCACCAACTGGGCACAAGAGGCTAGGAAAAGATTTCTGTCCTAAGTATGACTGCAGAGTACAGAGTAAGGACAGAAAAACGTCATTGAAACACGCTGCTCAAGTAATCACTTTCTGGATGAATTCTGTTACCCATTCTGAAGACAAACAATTTTCCCTCTACTCTATTTGCTTGTAAGTTTCTCTGTTAATCATCCTATCCTGTAGGATACTGTCACAACACATGCTTCACTCTGACCCAGTGGTGCTCTGGAGCCAGCTTGCCCTGACTTGAGCGACTGTGCACATCTCTCCCCAACTCTGTGCTCAGTGACTGCACATTGGAAGCTTGAAATTGGGTATGCTGAGAGTACTTATACCATGGAAATTAGCAAACGCTGCACCTCAGGGCTTTTGGTGGGGGAAGAGTTGTTTTAATTGGACAATACTGGCCTGACCAAAAAATACAGATTAGAGTGATAAGAAATTAGCTGGTGTTTTACCTACATAAGGATGAGATCAGTATTAGGTACCCACCAGCCCTTTTAATAAGGGTATGGGTAAGAGGTTTACAGCAGTGTTAACACGTAGGATAGCTGGACCTTGCAATTCCACTGAGGGGAGGTGGAGTTTGGGGGCTGACACTTCCTATTAACCCCCTTATCCCCAGTTGCCTCTTAAGACAGGTAGCCAACTCAGAGTCCCCACACCACATTTTTCTTCCCTAAGAAACACCCATTACCTCACTGTCAGCTGCAGTCAGTCAAACAGGCACCCCTGAGTTTATACTAATAACAGTGATAATAATATAGTGATAACACAATAATAATGCTCATACTGGTTACTGTTTAACACCAGTTTGAACCAGACATCGTGTTGGTGTTTTGCTTTAATAAATGTCACCTCATTTAATCCTTAATATCATTTTTATGTCACTGCTGAGAAAACAAGACCAGAGACAAAAGTAAATTGCTCAAAGCCGCTAAGTAATGGAGACAGGAATCAAAGCCAGGTATGAGTGATTCCGAAACTACTGCCTCTCCACGCTGTGGAGATGGTGGATTTTCTGTTGACCGTTCTCGATCTTTCCCTAATCATTTACAATTGGTACACCCAATTGTAGAGGCTACAGAGCCTATAATACACTTCTCTTGAGAAAAGTTTTCTCGGGTTTATAATACACAAGTCATGCAGATTTTTGGATAGCAATTAGCCTCCTCCATTCTCCTTCAATAATAATAATACACATTATGGGCATTTACACTTCTGCATCTCAGAAAGATCTTTAAAGACTCTGTATACCAGTTCAAGATGCCTTACTTGAAACAGGAAAGGGCTGTTCCCAGCAGTAGTGAGACCCCCATTCCTGACTATGTTTAAGCAGAGGCACAGTGACTGCCTGGAGTGAGTGGGTAGATGAGCGAAACACAACCCTAAACGGCAGACAACATACAGCCCACCTTAACGTGAGATTTAATTCGGGGTAATGAATTAAGAAATTATGTGATGCTATTTCTTAAACATGCCCTAATAGGAACAATTTGTGGCAAATACTACTGACTTAGAGCTGACGGCTAAGGGTAAAAAACGTTTTTTAAACTTCCCTCTCTAAAGGCTTACGTAAACGTTTGTTTTTCAGAGGATTAGCAAACATGTAATATGTTCCTTTGCATTAGAGCAAAAGTGTAAAATATAAATGTCACTCTTTTCCTTCAGGGTTATTTATGTACTAGAAAAACAGCACACATTAAAATATAAGGGGAGTAAAATTAATTTTTCTGAATGTGGGCTTGACTGATGGACACTACTTTTGTTAACTAAGGCGCAGTACGGCTAAAGAGGAACCTTCGTAAGACTGCCTCAAGAACTATCTTGCGCTCAGCACAGCACTGGACTCCAAGGACGATGCACAGGGGTGGAAGCCACTGTCTCTGCTTTCAAGAGGCATGTGGTCTAGTTGTAAGAACACAGTGTTGCATAATACATGTTATATATATTATATGATGTAACATGTATGTATACGTACATGTATATATTTCTTATAAGATATATTTAAATAAATTATTTACTAATAATCAATAAATTGTGAAGAATACAATGTAATGTAATAAACTGTGTGGTCACGAGTACAAGAATAAAACACTCAGAGAAGAGAGGGACCCATGTGGGCAGAACAATTTTTAATCTCCAGTTCACAGGAAAGGAAACTGAAGCTTGGAGAAGTTAAGCCACTTGCCCTCACCAGCAGGAAGAGGTGGCACTGAACTCCAGACCTCTTGCTTTCGACAACTCTTTTTGAAAGGGAAAGGGAAGGGGAAAAGTGAAGTTGACTGACTTGTGAAGCAGAGGTGCTAAGAAACCTGGATGTCGACTCCAAGGCTCCCCAGGAAGCGCAGTGCTGAGCTCCCGATGGCAGAAATCTCATTTCTGAGAGGCACAAACACGGCCCACGGCAGGGGGACCCAGGAAGCCCTCCCGCGTCCTCCTCCTCCAAGGACTGCATCCTCCCCCAAGGAAGGTAACTGTCACGTGTACACTTCAAGAAGGAAAGAAAAAAATTCTTCCTTTGGAAACTAAACTTTGGTTCTGCCAATCCAACTTCACTGGGGTCATTTGAGAACTGAGGCGTTCAAAGGTTCTCCATGGCTTCCATTTACTTTGGCATAAGATTTAACAGAAAAAGAACTAAGGGAGAATTTATATGGCCCAGGCTGTTTTCCAAGTCGCAAACAGCTAAAGTTATTTAGAATTTACTTTAACTCGCAATCACAAGTAAAGTGGTACAGATGTAAATGCTTTCCGTGTGGCTTAAGGCAATCTAGGTTTCCTCAAGTGCACGTGTGCAGTGCTAATAGTAAAGATTTGGATTCGAAATCTCAAAGTACTTCGGGTTCCTCTTGATTAGAGGCTGCTGTTACTTTATGCAACGTTGGGTCGGAGGAGAAGAAATAAAACACACTGCCTTCCTTTGGGCATTAAGTTCTCACAGTAGCGCTAAGATAAACAAATCTTGCAGGCTGAGGGAAGGGCATTTACTCCTTTAAATTGAGTATGTAATATAAATAAATATCTTTTAAGAAGAGATGCTTGAAACTTGATTCTAAGTCTGAATCTACACGAGGGCACTAGTTTATTTTAATGATCAGTATAGCTCGTATCGGGGAGGGCACGCCTTCTGGAGAGCAGCGCTGCTCTAACCAAGCAGGATAATTCACTAAGTCACAGAAAGATGCTGCTTGAAATTGTCTGATTTGTTCACTGGCCAGGAACAAACTGATATTTGCATTTTTATATATAACAAAATGGAGGGAATTACCAAATCTTTTCTCTTGTAATCAATGGCTGCCTGAAGGTTTTTTTCAATTCTCTCTTAAGGCAGTGATTTTGTGACTGGCCTGGGTAGGACTGAAAACCCCCTAGCTCCAAATTAGAAGTGAATAGAGAGGAACTTCAGGCTGGCTGCGGCCAGAGCAATTAAACGGTAATTGCCTTCTAGATATACTAATGTTGCTAATTATATTAGTGTGCTGAGTGCTGGGAAATGTGGATAAGAGCTCCAGGCCACTCTGGTGGGGAAAGGGAACTAAGATTGATTAAGCCTGGCACTGAGCTGGACCCTTCACATACGCGTTCTCTCCTGAAATCCTCACAGTAAGCTAGGAGGAATTATTAGCTTCAATAAAGCTGAGTAACTTGCCCACTGGTTCCAGTCGTACGTGACTGAATCAGGAGGCCCACCAGGGTTATGTGGCTCCAAAGAGCAGTGGGTTGGCAGGGCCTTGAGCGAGAATGGGGAGAAATACTGGATTCAAAACTGGAAAAAATGTGGTAGCAGAGAAAGCTGAGAGAATCTGACAACGAGGCCATGAAGAAAAAGTCTGCAAGTATGAGGGCCCTGGTGGTGTCTTTCCTTGCTGTATGTGGAAAGGAAGGGCCCAGGATGGGGTAGATTTGTGGGCAGAACTTGGGGAAGCCTCTCCATTAGAATACAGGAGGGCAGAAGGGGAAGACCTGCCACTGGAAGAAGAGGAGTGGCCCCTGGATGTCTGAGGCTGAAAGGCCGGGGAACCAGGAAGTAAAGTAGAGGGCAGTACCTATACATGACACTCTCTAGGTCAATCTATGAGAATGACAAAGTCTGTCCCTAGGAACCCGAAGCCAGAAGACCTGGGTTAAATCACGTATGGATTGTGAAAGGTTTGTCAGGTCATATCTGCTCTGAGCCTCAGATGCCTAATAAGGGGTTTCCCAGAGACAATGAAATATATATAGCCATGTATGTACGTGTGTGTGTGTGTGTGTGTGTGTGTGTGTATAAACAAGCACACACATATGTACACACATATATGTTTGTATGCATGTATATGTTTATGTTTATCCACTCACAGTGAGGTGTATGTAAGGTGTGTGTAACAAGGTGATCACAGGTCAAACGAAATCGTGAACCCAGTCGGAAGGCTGCAAAGTGTTATATAACTGCTAGTTTTCTGTGACTGGTTCCTAAAATCGTAAGACAGTCATAGAGGTGTTTTCTGCTTGTAACTGGAAGGTGCTACGTGGCTCTTTGCCAAAGGCTGGAATTCTAAACGCACTGTCTTTGCAGCATAAGCTCAGTTCCTTGGCAGGCAGTTGTGGAAAATTCCCCCAGCCTTCTGCAGGCCTGACTCCAGCCCTGAGCCCCTTGGTCTCCATCTCTACTCTATCCTCTAAAGATTAAACCCATCTCTGGCTTTTTGCACCTGACCACACACATCCTCAAGTCTCACCAACCCTACAAATAAAACCCATCCCAGCTTTGGATTCCATCCCATCTTTTCTCTCCTTCTACCCAAACATCTCAAGGGGGACATCTACATACATTCACTGTTGTCATTTTCATGTCTCCTTTTACTTCTTAACCCACCACAATTTTCTACTTCTGTATCCTTTAAAAATTATTTAGAACAAGATCAGCTCCTACCACTAAATCCAATAACACCTGAACCTGTCCGACATTCTTTCTCTTTTTCCTTTAAGAGTCTAATTTTTTCCTCCCTATAGGTCAAAGGTCTTGGTCCACTGCTCTTCCCATTCAACCACTGACCCCTGCACAGGGGTCACCTGTACAGGTATCCACCTGTTCCTTGATATCACTACCTGGATGCCCGCAGGCTCCCCACCTCAAACTTGACCTTACTTGGCAACACCATCATCCTCCACTCGGCTGAGGTTAGAGACTTGGGTATTATTCCTGGGCCTTCCCTCTCCCTCATCCCCTCTCCCTCGCCTGTACATTCAAACATCCCATCAAGTAAAATTTTATCCTTTCCATCCTTCTTACCATTTTTTAACTTACAGCTTCCCATTGTTTCTTGCTTGAATGAATTTGAGAAGGACAAAACTAAAGGCAGGGCAACTGGTACATTTTGGCTTCTTCAAAGTCATTCTCTGAGTCTACACAACTTGTAACACAAAAATGGCCTTGACACTTTCCTACTGAAAATGCTTTGGTGCTTTCCGAAGTCCACAGGGCGGAGAGCCAGTTCCTCCACCAGGCACATGAAGGCCCTCATGGGGGGGTGCCTACCTACTGTTCAGCTCCTCCGGATGTCTGACTCACACCAGAAACTGACATGACACTGGCATCCTGAGCACACTCCATGCTGTTCCTTGTCCCGGGTTTCAGCTTAGGCTGATGTCTCTGTGTACACCCTTTTCCTCTCATGACCACCACCCGTAACCATCCAAACCCCTACCTCTGGCTATTCATTTACCAATCAGTGGTGCAATCACTTGCCTATTTACTATAGATCCACTCTCTCAGGTAACTGGACTTCCTAAGCACCGTTGCCAGCTGACTGGCTTCCTGGTAGGTCCTGCTAAGGGAAGATTCGGGCAGATTAGAGGGCAGCTCTCTCTCTCTCTCTCTCTCTCTCTCTCTCTCTTTCTCTCACACACACACCCTTGCCCTGCTACAGGCGGCGTCTCCTGCATATCATCAGCTCCCACGAGGCAGCACCACTAGCATCATTCTTATTACTCTCTATTGTGCTAGAAGGCCCTAATTTGTGCGTGGTAATGGACCTCTTTCCTTTATCCTCTCAGCCCTTGGGGTGGTAGTGGCATTCCTGCTTTTGCTAATCTCAGGATTGCCTTATCGTGCTTAGTCTGGTGTCTCAACTCTTCCAGCACCAGAGTAACTAGGGCCCTATTTTAATTTCCCGCTGTTTGAAGTACCTACAGTGGTTTCTGTTTATTCTGACTTGACCTTGACTAGTTCACTCTGTTTACTCTTTAAGCTTATTCTTTAAAGACTCAACTGAGGGGTTACTTAGGAAGTAACTCCTAAGGAAGCATTCAAACCTACACCTGACTTCGAGTTTAGATTATTTCCTGCCCCTTCCTTCTCTGCAAAGTTTCTGAGCAAATCACATTCAGTGTACACAGCATAACTTAATATTATTATCTGCTCACACATCTGCCTCCCCCATGATAAGATCCTTTGTCTTGTTCACCATAATCCACAGTGCTCAGCAGAGTTTGGCGTATGGAAGGCACTCAAGAATTTGTTGAATGAATGAAAAAGCTCACTGAATGAAACAAGAGAACCAAACAAAGATTTTTTATAAGAAGTTAACCTCAGCTTAGCCACAAAAGGTATCCAAAATTTTCCACACTGGTACTGTAGAAAAGTCTTACCACAAAACAAATCATACTTTTATATTTTAAAATAAATATAGGACATACTGCATTTGGGGGAATGACATGTATCATAAAATCAAAGTCATAACTCCATACAATTTAGGGTTCATAGTTCCAAAAAGTCCAGACAGGGAATTGGGGAAAGTTAGAAAAAGATGGACATCTGACAACATGAACACTCCAAACAAGACTGACCAAGGGTCAGGGAGGGCAACAAAGCAGGCAGGAACCCAAGGGGAAAAACCCCCACCACTAATACAAATGACAGGTTCTTCTGAGATTGATTTTATATTCAAACTGATTTCATGTTCAAACTCTAGCCTTACCCAAATGTCTTATATGTACCTCTTTTTACTACTATTCTCCTCTGTGTTTCCTTTCACTAAGGAGAGCCATTGAAGGCTACTATTTAAAAAATTATTGAATAGAAGGGAACTTCCTCAACTAAATAGAGAATATTTACAAAATCTTATAGCTAGTACCATAATTAAGGGTGAGAAACTCAAAGCCTTCTCACTAAGATCAAAAACAAGGAAAGGATGTCCCCTCTCACTGCTCATTTTCAACATTGTACTGGAAGTCTTAGATAATGCAATTAGACAAATGGAAACAAAATGTACACATATTGAGAAAGAAGAAATAAAACTCTCTTTGTTTGTAGAGGACATGATTGTCTATTTAGAAAATCTGAAAAATTGACAAAAATCTCCTGGAACTAGTAAGTGATTACAGCAAGGTTGCCAGGATACAACGTTAATATACAAAAATCAATTGCTTTCGTATATACCAGCAATTAACAAGTGGAGTTTGATACTAAAAGCCCATGATTTACATTAATACTCCAAAAAATGAAATGCTCAGATATAAATCTAACAAAATATGTACAATATCTATATGAGGAAAATTACAAAACTCTGATGAATTAAATTAAGGAAGAACTAGAGCGATTTCATTTTCATGGCTAGGAAAACTCAATATTGCCAAGATAGCAGTTCTTCCCAACTTGATCTATAGATTCAATGCAGTCCCAAAGTCCCAACAAGTTATTTCATGGATACTAACAAACTGATTCTAAAATTTATATGGAAAGGCAAAAGACCTAGAATAGCCAATACAATATTGAAAAGAAAAGCAAAGTTGGAGGACTACCTAATATGTACTATAAAGCTATAGTAATAAGACAGAGGAGTACTGGTGAAAAAATAAACAGATCAATGGAACAGAATAGGGAGCCCAGAAACAGGCTCATCTAAATATACTCACCTGATATTTGACAAAGGAGCAAAGGCAATACAATGGAGCAAAGACAGTCTTTTCAACAGATGGTGCCGGAACATCCACATGCAAAAAAAACCAATCTTGATATAGACCGTACACCCTTCATAAAAATTAATGCAAAATTGATCATAGATCTAAATGTAAAATGCAAAACTATAAAACCCCTAGATGATAGCATAGGGGAAACCTAGATGACCTTGGGTATGGTGATGACTTTTTAGCTAACACCAAAGGCACAATAGTGAAAGAAATAATTGATAAACTGGACTTCATTAAAATCAAAAACTTCTACTCTGTGAAAGACAATGTCAAAAGAATGAGAAGACAAGCCATAGGCTGTGAGAAAATAGTTATGAAAGGCACATATGCTCAAAGACTGTCATCCAAAATATACAAAGAACTCTTAAAACTCAACAATAAAAAAGTGAACAACCGATTAAAAAAATGAACCAAAGATCTTAACAGACACCTCACCAAATAAGAAATACAAATGGCAAATAAACATATGAAAAGATGCTCCATATCATGTTATCAGAGAAACTGATAGAAATTGATATTAAAACAATAAGATACCACCACACATCTACTAGAAGGACCAAAATCCAGAACACTGACAACACCAAATGCTGACCAAAATGTGGAGCAGAAGGAACTTTCACTCACTGCCACTGGGAATGTAAAATGGGACAGCCATACTGGAAGACAGTTGGGTAGTTTCTTTCAGAAGTAAACATACACTTAGCATGCAATCCAGAAATTGTGCTCCTTGGTATTTACCGAAAGGAGCTGAAAACTTACACCCACATGAAAATCGGCACACACATGTTTACAGCAGCTTTATTCATAACTGCCCAACCTTGGAAGCAGTGAAGATGACCTTCAGTAGGTGAATGGATAAATAGGCTGGAGTACATCCAGATAATGGAGTATAATTCAGCGCTAAAAAGAAATGAGCTATGAAACCGTCAAAAGATATGAGAACCTTAAAGTCATGTTACTAAATGAAAGAAGTCAATCTGAAAAGGCTACATACTGTAGTGATTCCAACTACGTGACATTCTGGGAAAGGCAGAACTAGAGGAAGAGTAAAATGGGATCAGTGGTTGCCAGGGGTTTGGAGGAGGAGGGAGAGGGATGAAGAGGCATAACACAGATGATTTATAGGGCAGTGAGAATACTCTGTACAATACTATAATGTTGGATAGGTGTCATTATACATTTGTCCGAAACCATAAACTATACAACACCAAGAGTGAACCCTAAAGTAAACTGTGGGCTTTGAGTGATAATGATGTGCAAATGCAGACGCATCAGCTGTAACAAATGTACCACTCTGCTGGGGGATCTTGATCATGGGGGAGGCTGTGCACATGTGGGGACAGGAGGTCTACAGGAAGTCTCTGTACTTTCCTCTCAATTTTGCTGTGAACCTAAAACTTCCTAATAAAATGAAGTCCTTAAAAAATACTGATTATCTAGCAAAATCCTATCTGTGTGCAAATTAAGGAAATTAAATCGAGGAGGGACAAGTGACTTGCTTAAGGCTGCATGGTTTTCCAACTGCAGAGCTGGGAAGAGGACACAGGTCTCCTGAGTTGTTCTGTCTGCGACACTTTTCAAATTTGTTAAAAAATAAAAAATATAAATAAATAATTGTACTAAAAATAAATGAAATTAGTGAAAAAATACTTATTTTTTTTGACATGAAGGCAACTTGACCTCGGGTGGGCCACTGCCCACACATTCATACCGAAGCACCCAGTCCAAATGACTTCACTAGTGAGACATGCATAAACACAGGGTGCCACACTTTTACTGTAAGCAGGCAAAGGTCATGGTGGTACAAACGATACATCTGTCTTAAATACAACATTTTAAGAATATGCACCAAAAGTCTGTACACCAGAAACTAACACAACATTGTAAGTCAACAATACTTCAATGAAAAAAATGAGTCTCACAACTATGTCAAATAACTGAACCATAAGCAGCTGAACACAGATGCTTATTTTTTCAGAGGAATTATGTGTGGTGGCTTGTTTTAAGATATTTTTCAGCTTTGAACCATTTAAAATCAACCAAGAGATGCTTTACAAGTCCTCACCAGTTTCTAGCACTGTTCTAGGTGCTAGGGCAAATGGGGATTATGTTTTCTTTCTTCCTTTTTCCCTTTGTATTTAAGTCATGTTGGGTCCACATCTTAAACACTCAGGTTTACTTCTAGTTCTACATTCATTTCCCCTTTTCCTGGACCTAACTGTTTCGGATGAGGTATGGCAAAGGGAGCAAAATCTCAACCATCAGAGCCCTGGTCAATCTCAGCCACCTTACACAGGGTTTCCCAGAGAAGGAACTCTGTCACTTCAGACCAAGTCCCTCCTGGGAAGCAATGCCAACTTGTAGAACAAGAGTTCAACTCCTTGAACTCTTGGC
This sequence comes from Grampus griseus, assembly GCF_964374135.1. Lineage (NCBI taxonomy): Eukaryota > Metazoa > Chordata > Mammalia > Artiodactyla > Delphinidae > Grampus > Grampus griseus. The sequence goes on along the minus strand of NC_139019.1, from coordinate 100,194,067 downwards.
ATTAAGTGCAACAAAGTCAGTGAGACAACAGAAGCCACGGTACCTGGAAACTCAATGTTTTAAACATAGATTCTTTCCCTCTTGACCATATGTTTCGTCTGTGACTCAAACCTTATCAAACTTTTCAAACTCCATCCTCCAAGGGGAAGCTAGCTGGAGCACATGTTGCTACATTATTCAATTCACTTGCATGTGTTTGTTATCATTATATCATTATTGGGCGGGATGGGCATTGTCAAGGCCTCTGAGTGTGGTTCATGCTCAGTTCAGCCTCAGTTGGCCCTCTGCTTCATTTGTCAAACTCCAATTGAGTTCTTGGCTTGCTCCACTCTTGTTATCTAGTGAAATGTAGACATTCTCCAGTTTCCTCCTCCTCCATTTAATCTGATCCCGCGCTTGCTAACCAGTACACATTCCTATGAGTGCTCTGACTTCAAACATTCCATTTCTACTGATAAGCCTTAAAATTTCTCTGTTCTAATCCACTATAGTTCTCTTCAAGTCAATACTGTAGTTTTCCTGCACATCTTTGAGCTTAACAGAGGACAAACCTGGCTCTCCACCATTATTCTTTTCATTTGCCCCATTCCTGGGGTCAAAAACCACCCAGATTCCTGAATTTCCAACACACCCCTGGTGGTGATTTATACTGGTGATCTTTGTACCTCAGTGGGCAATGATATCTGTATTCATCTCACAGTCCTGACAGATCTCTATCATCCAGTGATCACAGGCATTTCAGTGATAGAGACTCAGAATCTTCATCTGTAAAATAGGAACATTTGACCTCTGAGTGTTGTTTTAAATTTTTTTTATTGAAGTATAGTTGATTTAGGTGCACAGCAAAGTGATTCAGTTCTATATACCTATATCTGAATATATAGAGATATTCCTTTTCAGATTCTTTTCTATTATAGGTTATTACAAAATATTGAATATAGTTCCCTGCACTATATAGTAGGTCCTTGCTGTTTATTTTATATATAGTAGTGTGTACATCTTAATCCCAAACTCCTAATTTATCCCTCCCCCCTTCCCGCTTTGGTAACCATAAATTTGTTTAGTAACTCGAAATCTGTGAGTCTATTTCTGGTTTATAAGTTCGTTTGTATCTTTTTTTTAACATTCCACATATAAGTGATGTCATATGATATTTCTCTTTCTCTGCCTGACTTACTTCACTTAGTATGGTAATCTCTAGGTCCATCCATGTTGCTGCAAATGGCATTATTTCATTCCTTTCATGGCTGAGTAATATTCCATTGTATATATGAATATGTACCACATGAAGATGTACCACATCTTCTTTATCCATTCATCTATTCATGGACATTTAGGTTGCTTACATGTCTTGGCTACTGTAATCAGTGCTGCTATGAACACTGGGGTGCATGTATCTTTTCAGATTAGAATTTTCTCCAGATACATGCCCAGGAGTGGGATTGTTGGATCATATGGTAACCCTGAGGGTTTTATGGCGATTAAATGAGTTCATGTAGGCAAAGTCCTTAGAATAGCGCTCAATAGATGTTAGTTGTTACTGCTTTTATTATTATTTTCACTACATATCTACTACAATATCCCCAATGATAATCAAAAATTATTCAATGTACCAAGATCAGTGACGATTAGGAAATCAGGACTCTGCAGCTGGAATTTAAAACATTCACACGTTGTCTTCCATTTTTAGTTGTTCCCAAACTGCATCCATATTCCAGTAGTAGAAAATTACAAGGGTCACTCTTTCAAAATCATTACTGGCCAGTTTTATGGATGGTTAAAAGTGGATTGTGCTGACACAGGTCTGAGGAAGCATGAAAGATCTTCCCCCCCTTTTCTGTGTCCAGTCTGTCATTAGAAACTGATTATGTGGAAGCAGAAGATCAAATGGTACTGATGGAAAAGCTGATGTGGAAAACCCAGGGGACAGCATGAGCAAACATGCTGAAAAACATCATGCTGAGGACCTTAAGGTCAGTGATACAGCTCTTCATCAAGGGATGAAAATAATTCTACTCAGGGAGGCCCGGTTATCCAACTTCCCACAGTTTCAAGGTTGCATAGGGATAGAAAAGTCATCATAATATGAAAATTTTCATGAATTGGCTGTTTTAGCCCCTCGGCCCCCAACATCCCACCCTGCTTACAAGTAGCATCTCTCTGTATCCATTAAATCAACATCTGTGGAAATCAGTCCCACACTGACTGTGGGATGTTTCAAACCTTCCTTCAATGCAACACAAATACAATGCAAGTGGATTGGAAGCAAAATTGCAAAGCTTGCAAAAGATGCAGGATCCATGAAGTCAGAAATAGTGATGCTGATTAACTGCTTAAAATACAGATCAGGTCACTGGAAAAAGCTGGAGCTGTTAGTAATTTCAGAAACATATCAACAAGGATGATGGTGTAACAGATGTTTCATAAGAGAATGACTTGACTATTAAAAGAAAAAGACAAGGCTTTAGAAAACTTGATGAAGCACAAGGACATTTGTTTTTTTTGCAAAAATGACCATCATTATGTACTGCAAAGACGAACACAAAATAAAGGATGTCGTATGAATGTATAATTTTGTTGAAAGAATTAACGGCCAATTCATTCTAAAGATCTAACCTAAATCTCATTATATATAGGCATAGATGCACTTATTTTCATAATTTCAATTTAACTTTTCAAGACAAATTCCAATGACATGAATTTTGGTTTGTGTGTTTTACTGTTTACTATGAAAACATGTTCTAGTGTTTAGTGACTTGACTTTTTAAGCAGGCTTTTTTTTTTTTTTTCTTTTTCTTTTTTGCTGTACACAGGCCTCTCACTGCTGTGGCCTCTCCCGTTGCAGAGCACAGGCTCCAGACGTGCAGGCTCAGCAGCCATGGCTCTCAGGCCCAGCCGCTCCGCGGCATGTGGGATCTTCCTGGACTGGGGCACGAACCTGTATTCCCTGCATCGGCAGGCGGACTCTCAACCACTGCGCCAACAGGGAAGCCCTTTAAGCAGGCTTTTATTCCTCTCCTTATTACTCTCAGATAATGAGGACCTCTGGTACACATAATCATACTTTTTTTCATGGAGAATACTTGGAGACATTACAAAATAAAACTTAAGTGCTAAGTGAAAGCTATCCAAAAAAACATTTCTCTTCTCCAAGTAGAGTTCCAGCTAATGAATTTCATGAAGCTAAAGAGACAGTACTGCTCTTTAAGCAGCTACCACATGCCAGGCACTTTACATGCCTAACTTCTAAAACTTACAACCACCCTGCAAAGTTGTTATAACCATCCCCATTTTAGAGACAGGAAAACTGAGACACGGGGTAAGTACCAGTCATTAGTTCCCAGAGCAGGTCATTGGTGGAGAAAGGATTGCAATCCACAGTGAATAAGATTCCTAATGTCCTGAGGAGACGGTATACAGGGGGCTGGATGCTGGAGTTGGTGGGAACCAGTAGTTTCCAGTTCAGTCGCTAATGCAACCCTATTCATTACCAGTCTTCACAAGAAGGAAACTGCGATGTAGTTGCTGGGGATGGGTGTACATCCAGCCTGTCAGGAAGACAGAAGATCCAGAGTTCCAAAGTGGCTCCAGGAATTCTGTTCAACTGGTGCTGCTATAGACAGCTGAAGCGCTTCCAGGCATTCTTACATATTTGCTTGTTGTGGGATACTCTTTTGAGGGGAAAAGCTGGCTATGTTACTAAATATTTAGTCTCAAGGAGCCAAAAGCAATTCTGACATCAAAATGTTAAAATCCAAAAAGAACTGTGGGAAAGTGGTTACAGGTGCTCCCGGGAACAATGTTTTCCCACTTCTGCATGAAACAGCCTGGCCACAAGTACAAATAATCAACCTTGACTGCATAAAAAGGTCCTTAAAATCCAGTAGGTTTTCCAAGATGTAGCATGTTCCATACACAGGAATTCTTGCAGTATAGATCCTCCTCTTGAGAAGCTGAAGACATTATTATTTGTGGCTACAAATGACAAAAACAAATAATAGCAACGCATGCTAGAAACCTAGATCTTTATCTCTAAAACTACAGATTCATGGGCCGCTGAGCACTTGGCTTTTAAGGACATATTATGCTCTACTTTTTTCCAATAAAAATTAGTATGACTTTCCGCTAATAGCTATTATAGTTCTCTCCTAAGATCTTATTAAATAAAGGTATTCACTAATTCATTAAGCTTTCTGGAGGAAGGCATAGTGAATCTGCAAAGTGTATTTGTTTTGTTCAAGATTTAAACGTCCTATGTTGTTACTCACAGCAACAGAACATTCAACATGAAAGCTATTCCAAAATTTAAATGTTCTGACATTATTTTGATAGTTCAAATCTAATGAGTTCCTAGAATCTAGACTTCAGAACATAATTTAGTAAATTATTCTGGGCTTAAATGATATATTTCTCTGGCTTAAAACCAAACAAAAGTCACAAATCACTATTTTTAAAACCATTCTTATTTGAAAATAATTTTCATATCAAGTACATGGAATGATTTCCTATCTAGACAATTGTATATTAAGAACTGTTTTTCAAAAACGCTTTAGAGAGTGTATTTAAAGGTTTCAGATAATTTTTAAAATATTAAGTTAGAAGAAAACCTTAAAAAGCCAAGAATCAGACTTATTTTTAATAGATGTGATTTGTTACAAGGAAGACACAAATTCTTAGCTCGGGATTACCTTACTTATTACATATATCTAGAAGTTTCTCTGAGTTCAAAAGTTCACAGCGACAACTTATAAGGGTCTTAGCTCTGAAGCAAGCCAGAGGAAAGTGCTGCTTTTAATCAACACTCAGCTATAATCCTTATGCTAAAACATCTCTCCAATCAGTGTGATGTAGAGTGCTGTGAGCTCTTACACTGCCAAGACACTTCTAAAAAGTGTGGTTTCCACAGGGTAAATGCAGAAAGGTTACACAAATAACCTGCAGGTACACATATTCCATATTTCTAACTTTTGGAAAGTGTAGCCTTAGAGAAAAAAAAAAACATTGTGCATACATCCTAGAGATAAAGGGAGGAAAATGGTTTATCGTGTTAGACAGAGGCCAGGAAAAACGTGCTTTTCTCCTGGAAGTCTGATAATGTCTTTATTTGAAGGTTGGAGTCCCCAAAGTGAGACTCTAAGCAGATGAGGTGAAAGATGGCAAATGGAGGGGAATTAAAAAGGATTCCATTATGAAGATTAAATATTCCCCCCAAGTCTCCCCTTATATGTTAAAAAACATATTTTTTAAGCCTGAAATTTAATCCTATTTTGGGGTATGGAAGGATTGGAGACAAATACTAAAGTGATGAATATATCTCTTCCTGAAAGATATAAGTCTGTTCCTTCCCTCCTTCTTCTTTCCTCCCTTCCTCCCTTTCTTCTTCCTTCCTGCCACCCATTTATTGAGCATCATGTGTCAGACACAGCCATCGAGCATTCAGCAGTGAACAAGCAAGACAGGCTCACTGCCCTAAGAAAACTCATTTTTTACAATATAGTTCCTTGTGCTATACAGTAGGACCTTGTTTATCTATGCTATATATAGCAGTATGTATCTGTTAATCCCAAACTCCTAATTTATCCCTCCCCCACTTTCCCATCTGGTAGCCATAAGTTTGTTTTCTATGTCTATGAGTCTGTTTCTGGTTTGTAAATAAGTTCATTTGTATCATATTTTAGATTCCACATATAAGTGATATCATATGGTATTTGTCTTTCTCTGACTTGACTTCACTTAGTATGATAACCTCTAGGTCCATCCATGTTGCTGCAAATGGCATTATTTCATTCTTTTTTATGACTGGGTAATATTCCATTGTGTTTATGTATATATATACATGCATATTATGTGTATATATATATAAATATATATATATACATACACCACATCTTCTTAAAAGAAATGAGAAAACTCATCTTTAATGCAGCATCATACAATAGAACTTTCCATGATAATGGGAATGTTCTATACCTGCATTGTCTGATATGGTAGCCACGAGCAACAAGTGACTATTGAGCCCTTGTAAGGTAGCCAGTGCAACTGAGGAACTCAGTTTTAGATTTTATTTCATTTTAATCTGTTACATTGAAATTTAGAGACTTTCCTGGTGACACAGCGGATAAGACGCCACACTCCCAGTGCAGGGGGCCCAGGTTCGATCCCTGGTCAGGTAACTAGATCCTACATGCATGCCACAACTAAGAGTTTGCATGCCACAACTAGGGAGCCCATGTGCTGCAACTAAGGAGCTGGTGAGCCACAACTAAGGAGCCCTCCTGCTACCACCAAGGAGTCAGTGCTCCACAACTAAGGAGCCCGCCTGCCACAACTAACACCCGGTGCAGCCAAAAAAAAAAAACACATTTTTTTAAAATAGCCACATGTAGCTAATGGCTACCATGTTGGACAGCACAGTTCCAATGGATTAATCAGACAATAAACAAGTAAATAAGTATATAAAGTATTTTCAGGTTTGGATAAGTGCAATAAAGAAAAACAGCAGGTTGAGGATGACTAGGGGGAGAAGGTTGGACTTTTTAAATCATGGTGGATAAAGAAAGGCCATTTTCTGTAAGACAAAAGGCATCAAGGCACACACAATGTGGGGGAAGAGGATTCCAAGTAGAAGAAATTGCAAGTGCAAAAGGCCTGTGGTGAGAGGGAGTACAGCAGAGAGAGCAGAAAGGTTGGTGTGGAGGAGGACAGGCATGAGTTTGAGGAGACCAAGTCTGAGATGCAGGTGGAGGGGTGTGGGTGCATGGCCTTGTGGCCCATGGAAAGGAGTTCGGAGTTTACTCTGATGTGGAGGGAAGCCAGCAAACGGTTCCAACTGGAGAGTATCATGAGCTAATTTATATTTAATGAGAGCCGACGACCAGCTGGTTGGAGACTGGACTGCAGAAGTGGAAGAGTGGAAACAGCAGTCAGGAGGGAACCATGTAGTTAGGCCTGATGCTCCAGTGGCTTGGCTAGGACCACGCCAGCGCCAGACTCCAGTGTAGCAGGAGGGTGGAGCCAACAGGCCTTGGTGATGGATGATGGGTGGTGAGAGTACATGTGTGTGAGAGAAAGGAAAGGAAGAGATCAAGGAGGACGATTCCAAAGAGAGTTGTAGAGCTAATCCCAGCATCACCAGACTCTGGGGAGGGAGTGCCATTTGAACCCTTGAACAGTGTGAGAAAAAATGGTGCTCAAACTCCCAGGAGCAGTCAAACCATAAATGCCTTTATCAATATGTCAGGAAGCCTGTGTGTGTGTGTGCGTATGTGTGTGTGTAAAATTTTAAGTAAAATGTGCCCAATTATTTCAGTCCAGTCATAAAGAACTTCTTTAACTTTAGGCATATAAACTGGGTAATCACATTTTAAAAAGGAAGCCAACTCTTGCAACATCTATTGTTGCCAAAATACATTTTGGCATAATATTAAACACAATCTACATATATTTAAACATGCATAAATGCCACCCACCTTCAAAACCAGTTATTCTAAACCATAATCATATGCTATCTAGTAGGAGAGTTGGGGTACAAACCACTTAAATCTCTCATTACTGTGTTGTTTTCAAGTGTTTAACCCTGGAATTGACAACATATGTTCCCTGACATGTCCATTGGTGTGTTATGCACAGAAAAGCCCTAGAGGGGCCTCATAGATACAATGGTGTCACTGTATGTATGCATTTAACTAAAATTCAACTCTACAGTGAGAGGGAAAAAGAAAGGAGAGCAATAGACATAGCGTGAGAAATTCTACTCCCTATTCCCCTCTAGGAATCTAGCCCTGATAATGAACATGAGACTCAAGACAGGAAATTAGCTGTTCCACCCATTGATTTGGTTCCCATTTATTTCATGCTGTGGGGATCTTACCATGTCGGGTGCCCTTCTAGTGTTACTTTTTCCTATAATGTGGCCCTACATCATCTGATGTGCAGAGACAAAGCAGTGTCTCCAACGTTGGAGGAAAAACTGACAGCACTGGGCCTATGGGAAGGTGGATTTTAAGGGCAATTTAATGCGCATTCAAGGGTCATTCTGACTAGACATAATTTCTGCCTCATGCCGTGAGTTTATAACCTAAATCACCTTTTAGAATGGGGCTTCACTCTATGCCATTATTGGCAGAGAGTTGCTTCAACTTTACTCAGAAGGAAAATCATGAAGGATCTTAATATGACTATCTCTCGGTTTGAAAGAACTTGAAAATCAAGCTTTCTCAAGATTTTTTTTTAGGGGAGGCCATCCTATATATGAAGGGCATTGACACAAACAAGAGAGAATATAGAAATTTTGAGGGGTCTTACCTAATAAATTTATGGCCTATGAAACACTGTTTTAATGAGTTGAGTTTGTTGTGTGTTTATTTATATAACCTGTGGAGAAGTAACAGGAAAGTCCTTGCATGGAATTTGCTTACCTCTCTAGAAATGTCTATGGTATGAGGCTAAACTCTTGAACAAAGAATGTATGTACCCGCCTCACACACGAACTTTTATTCTACTAAAGATTTACGTGATCTCAAAACCCAAACATTCCTTTGGAACATAAAACCAGAATTTATATCCTGGCACTTGCAAATTTTGGAGTGATGCCTAGAAAAACAAACATGTTTTCTTTAATTAGCCCTAAAGGAAAAGAAATACAACTGGAAATTAATATTGTTGGTTTTAAAATGCAATAGAAAACATGGTTCATAAACTCCAAAGGAAATCTGAATTTGTCCTATGCTTTACTCTGAAAAAAGAAAAACAAGTATAAAAATAAATAAAAGGCCAGTTGATCTGCTTTAAAAGGGATGTTTCATTTACTGTTTTTGATTAGCTTGTGTTTTTGCTCATGTTTAAACTCCTACTAGGCTGATCATTGAAAATATCATATAACCCTAGTCATATAATGTTAACATGATTATTTCACTATATATCTGCTCCAAGACAATCAGCTCCGTCAGGGCAACTTTCCTTTCAATTGCCCTTGCTGAAAAGTTGCATAAACATCCAAGACCAGTTAATTCTTTCCATGGGCTTTAAGCCTCATTGACATGCAGATGAGAGCCTGATCAAATGACAAGCCTGGGAGCCTAGTGCTATGAATGAGTTTACCCGCACAGAAATGACGGGGACTCCAGCCTACAGGCCCAGAGGAGGATGCAGCAAGAATTCTCTCTGCTCTCATCAGAGCCTCTCTGGAAGACCAGCATCTCTTGTAAAGAATATTAAACTACACACAATTCTCAGAACGTTCTTCCTTGAACATAACAAAACATGCAACAAGTAGAAATGGGAAGGAAATTCTAGCCTGTGCCTTAACGAAATGAAATGGCCAGCTTTCTGAAATAGAAAGATTAACGTGAATCAAGGAAGTGCAAACTCAAATGTCTATTAGGCAGGGCAGGTCACGTATATGAGTCAGCTAGAAAGTCTGACTTCTATACTCCAACAGGGGTAGGGTCTGGCTGGGTCAATCTGGTTTCCAACTATATCCTAGCATCCTGCCCCATAGCTGAGACACAGTACATGCTCAATATATATGCATTAAATAAGTTAATAAACGTTGTCACCAAGTAGCTGTGTAATTTGGGCAAATCACTGTCTCTAGGGGAGCCCTTCTTTTCTTCGCTCCAAAATATGGTAGTTGGCTCATACCAGTGGTTTTCACACTGGTTCAGCCTCACCTCAACCCCATCTTGGGCCCTCCGTACTTTTCCTGCTTTAACACCAGCAGCTGTCTTTCCCACCCAGTTACCTTATAACTGTTATAACTATTTTAAGCTTTTGGTTGAAAAGTACACAAATCATAATTGCACAGCTTAATGGATTTTCACAAACTGAGTGCATCTCCCTCTTACCCCTTATCAATCACTGCCTGCCCCAACCCTAGCTAACCACTGTCCTGCATTCTAACACAACAGATTGGTTGGCCTTGCTGACTTTATATAAATGGAATCACAAAGTATGCACTCTTGTGTCTGGTTTCTTTTGCTCAACAAGGTGTTTGGAATGTTCATGCATACTGTTGTGTATAACTGTTAATTCCTTCCAGCTCTAAAATTCTACTGATACTAACTACTAACCCAATACACAAGAAAAAACTACTTTGGCAAACATCCAGGGCAATATAACTGATCACAGTAATAAACAGAACCATAAGCAGGTAGAGCCTAGGCAATATCATCTTTGTCTATATGTGTGTTAAAGGATTTCCCATGTAGTTGGGGTTCTGTAGCCACAGGGCATGAGGAACTGGAAGCTGGTGATGATTCTAGAACTGTTCTAGATAAAGTTCCCAAGAGTCTACAGTTCTATTAATTGTTCAGTTACAGCCACAGCATATCAACTATGGTTAACCATATACTTACCTGTAAAGCAAAGTATAAAGTGAATAGCCTGTAACTCAACTGCATGAAGATAACAAAAGGAAATATTTGTTGAAAAATGGACTAATATCCTCTCTTCAAGGAACTCAATGGTCCTTGTGGGCATTTGCCCACAATGATTTTTTTCTTGGCTTATAACTATGAGGATTAAAAAGCCCAATTTTTTCTTTTTTGCCCCCAAAATGAAACTTTTATTTATTTTTTATATACCTCTTTATTGGAGTGTAATTGCTTTACAATGTTGTGTTGTTTCTGCTGTGCAACAAAGTAAATCAGCTATATGATTACATATATCTCGGAAGCTAAGCAGGGTCAGGCCTGGTAAGTACTTGGACGAGAGCCTGATTCTTTTTACAAGGTTCGTAGTGGGCAAGAAAAAGCTATCTGGAGAGAGGGAGGAATAGGCAGACACAGAGGATTTAAAGGGCAGTGAAACTACTCTGTATGATGCTGGAATGGTGGATACAGGCCATTATACATTTGTACAAACCCATAAACTGTAGGACACCAAGAGCGAACCCTAAGGTAAACTGTGGACTTTGGGTGATAATGATATGCAAATACAGGGTCATCAATTTTAACAAATGCACAATTCTGGTGAGGGATGCTGATAATGGGGGAGGCTGTGCAGCTATGGGGGCAGGAAGTCTACAGGAAATCTCTGTATCTTCCTCTCAATTTTGCTGTGAATTAAAAATTGCTCTAGGGCTTCCCTGGTGGCGCAGTGGTTGAGAGTCTGCCTGACGATGCAGGGGACACGGGTTCGTGCCCCGGTCTGGGAAGATCCCACATGCTGCGGAGCGGCTGGGCCCGTGAGCCATGGCCGCTGAGCCTGCGCGTCCGGAGCCTGTGCTCCGCAACGGGAGAGGCCACAACAGTGGGAGGCCCGCGAACCGCAAAAAAAAAAAAAAAAAAAAAAAAAGTTGCTCTAAAAATAACATCTATTAAAAATATTGTGGAAAGTGGGAGAATTGACAAATTTCCAGGATCTTCCCATAAATCATACAATTTCTGAAATATTAATATTTATATTAATAATTTATACAGTTGTAGCATGAGGAAGGTTGAGAGTCTATGTTTATTAGACAGCTCTTCCCATGAACTTTTACAATAATACCATTTCAAACAAAACTGTTTCTAGCACTTCTCTTTTCATAAGATGAAAATATAAATCTTTGTGATAGTTCCAGTGTCTCTGAAATCTCAAAAATTGTTTTAGGTGTAAAAGACATCCTGGTAACTGATTTTATTTTATTTTCCTGCATGTAAGTTCTGAATTTGGGAAGGCAAAATTCAAAAGGTTTTCAGAGAAAATGTAGGCACTTCACTGAGCTAGGATCATGGATGACTTTCAGACAATATTTGATAACAAGGTAACAAGAAAACATTTAAAAATAATCAGAAATGATAAATAAAACTAAAAAGAAACTTAGTTGTTTCATAAGTGAGAAATTTTTGCCTTTTTTTCTTAATAATCAAAGATATAATAAGGTCAAAATAAAGCACTTGCTTAAAAAGTTTTGCTATCTAGAAAAATAATGAAAAAGTAAATAATAATCTTTGATTTTGTATATAAGAGCGTTAATTAGTAAACCAAAGAAAGAAGGCCATCAAATTGAGCAAACTTTTTAAGATTTTAACAATTCTCATACCTTGTTTTCAGACACAGGTATTATAAACCAGGGCAAATAATATTTACTTTCCAAGTTCGGTTCTTTAGAACAGAGGACTTAGGAGGTCTGTGAGGTCAAATCTTATCTCAAAATAATGGTATATGTTCTTTATACTAATATGCAATTCATTAATATCAAATCAATAAATATAAAAGCTATCTGAAATTTTTAAAAGGTTAAACAACTTTTAAAAACCTCCAAGAACCTTTTCTGTAGGGAGGAACTATTTTCTCATCCTTATATAGAACCATGAACAAAGGTTTCTAATGTTTATGATCCCACAAAATATTGTAAATTTTTAAAAAATCACTATAATTCCATATTTACAATTTGTCCTTCAGTAAGAGTAGAAAGCTCAGTAATCAGAGAAGATAACTTAGCAAAAAATTGGATTTTAATCCTATTAATAAGAGCCCAATAGAAATTCCAATAATTTAAAAGAAGCTATTCAATCTATGGATGTTTTAAAAAAGACATCTTAATAGAAAACATAGTTTTAAAAAATCACTGGAAACTTTGTGAAGCCCTTTGAGATTTTTATGCAAGCAGTGGTGTAATCTTCTTTGACAACAGTGTAGAACTGGTTATACACGGAACTCATTTTTCTGGAAGGGATTAGATAAAATCCGATAAGAGGAGCAGAGACAAAAAGGTAGTACGTGACTTTCATAGAAATTACCACATGTACCAACTTAATACATTTGGGAAAACATCATAAACAAACACTGAGCATCCAAGGTTTTGAAGACTGCACTTTGCCAATCGTTCATAAGGCTTGTTGCTTCCAACACAGCCATTAGATGAATCAGACATGCTGGCCTCCTAGAGGATATGAGTGGGTGAGATCACAGTACCTTGTTTTTTGGGAAACAAGAGGTCATCACTGCTATAAATCCTTCCTTTTGAGCAAGGGCATCATCTGGCCCTCTGGTATAAAGCCCACATACTGTATATGTATATATAAACCAAACTCCTTTGGTTTGGGATAGGGTTAGCCACATTTGCTAAGCAGCCAGCCTTCCCCGATGAGGTCAGTACAACCATCCCAGTTAGAGAGCTGGGTCCAAACACAGACAGAGGTGTTACATGCTGCTGATTAGTACCCTTGGTTCAGGCCTGTCTAAGTCCTAATGACATTAAACACAAAACAAAAAAGCTGCTTACTGGCTATGCCAAGTACACAACCACTACAGACAAAATGTCTTTAATCAGTCCACATTCTTAATTTTCCTCTGGAATCAAAAAGCACATCTATTAATGGGGGAAAAGATGTAAAATGAGGAGAGAGGACACCACAAAACAAACCTTAGGGCAACAAAAGCATGAAAAAGGATAATACTTTCATATCCAAGAGAACACAACAGTATATATGCTGAATCTATAGAAAAATGTTGGGGGTATAGCAGAGGTAAAATAAGATCTGGGTTACAGTAACTGATGCAATAGATACAGTTAGTGTTTCTAAAAAAGCTCTTTAGGATTAAAGAAAGTAAACAGCACTCAACACTATAAGCAAGAATACTGAATTTGTTAGTTATTACATTGTCTTTGGTGTTCTGGCTTTAGTTAATCCTCAAGAAATCCCTCAGCACCACCCCAATCTATTCTCCTTACTTCATTGTGAACACCCTGCTCTCATCTCCTCCCTTCTTTTCAACCCACCTTCTCATCTGGGACCTACCTTTTTGTCAGGCTTTCCCAGGAAGTAGTGTGACACTGGTTTGGAGACCTGTCTCATGACCCCATCATACACATTATGTGATCTCTGGCTTAGTTGCACACATAAGCACAAAAAAACTAAAATAACATGGTTTTTGCCCCCAAACCCTTGCAATTAAGGTTGGTCAATGATGAGTTGTGAGTCAGAGTCTGAGCTAAAACACAGAAAGATGACTTATAAGACTTTCTTAGTAATCCACAATGATTCAGGCAAAACTCTTTAATCGTTGTAAACACTTTGTGAGGCATTATTCTTTGTGCACAAAAGAAATGCACAAATCTAAACTGTCGTATCTATTTAGTGTATACTGAAATAAAATAATAATATTAAAAATTTTGTCATCCCAATTAAAAAAATATATTAGCTGAAACTAATTCTGGGAAACTGAATTAAGAAAAAAGAAGAAACTATCTCTATATTTGAAGGGGATTTACACAATTACCTCTCATATTTCTTTCCTCTAAAACATAAAAATCGGCAAACCTATTTATGTATTTGCAAGTCTTTTCAGGTGGGATGGACCCCTGAATTCAGATATTGCCTGCTTAACTTATTCCAAATGTAGAAATGTGCCATGACCAAGAAAATGCAATTCTTGAAATAAATCTGTACAGAATAAACTTTTATTAAAGTTGAATGAAACATTGAGATTTTCCCTGCCATTAGATCCTTTCCATAATTTCCTAACTTAAGAGCTTACTGAGTGTCTACCCAGTATGAGAAAATTGTAATATCCACATGGGGAGAAATATAAGACAGTGGCTCTTTCTAAAGAACATTCAGCTGATGGGGGAGCAAAGGGCTGTGGAAGTTCGGAGGTGATCTACAGGCTGGCCAGGAAGGGCCGTGACAGGTAGACAAACAGGACAGTCACAGGCAAGGCAGAGTTTCATCAGAAGTATTCCAGCTCAATGAAGCACCATAGGTTTAGGGAATAAATGGTACACTTAGTGGCTACAGTAGGATGCCTCATGGGAAGGTAGAGCAGAGGAGATTAGAGAAAGTGAGGTATGACAAGTCTGAAGAGACCCTGCCTGCCAGGTCCTTGACCCCTCAGAAACACAAGTAGCACTAGGACGTTTTCTCTAAAGAGAGGAAATTACAGCAGGAAAAAAAAAAAAAAAGAAATACATAGTTCAAAATACAGAAATGAGTTATTTTGCTTAAGAGAATTCTCTTTCTTGTCAAGAAAGACCTAACATTCTACCATTACTTTTTCAAATTTGACTTATTTAAGGAAAAACCTTAGAACTTTGTAATACATTAGAACAGTGTTAGTAGGAAGAAAATCATATCTATATTCATTTTTTGGTTGTAAAGCGAATTGTTGGCGGTTTTAATACCTTTTTGATATACTATCAGTGGTACTCACTAGAATCTCACGGGAAGCCTTAAAAAAGTTGCTCTCAAGCTCCAACCCTCAGAGATTCTGATTCTGGGACTGGAGCCGGAGCATCAGTATTTTTAAAGACTCCTCAAGTAATGTTAAAGTCTGACCAGAGCTGAGAATTACTGTGCTAAATAAATATTTTGAGATGAGACAAATAATTTGGGTTTTTAATGGAGGGAGCAACTGAGGTACACTCTACTCATAATTACTGGTGATGGATAATTCAGAGTGGTGGCTTCATATGACATTTTCATTATCAGAGAAAAACTGGTGACAGGAAATAGCTAAGACACTTTTTCATTGAAAGAGTGAAAAACATCATGCTGGGTTATTATCTTAAATAAATCCATTAAATTTATATCATAAGGGAAAAGTTTTAGCTATAATTGTGGCTATGAACTGGAGTAAAGACTGAATCAAGTGGACATCATTTTTCTTTTCTGACAAAATTATACAGCAGTTCAGCCTAAGCTAGAGCTATTATTTCAAAGAATACTCAAAAAAGTCATCAATTTTCCCAAGTGTTTCTCTTACCCTTTGATTCTAAAGTAATTCTTATATGAAACATCTACTTATGTCCTCATCCATTTTTGTTCTCTCATTTTAAATTGTTCGTTGGTCTCACTCTGCCGGATCCTCTTCTATCGACGGATTTATATGTGATTCAGGCAGTTTTCCAACATCAGTCTTTTTTGAATTAATGAATTCTTGCAATCAATTTGTTTTGTTATATGGATTGGATGTGCACTATATTTTTCGCATTCCATTTTTTGGCATTAAATTGTTGTAAGCATCTTACAATCAGTCCAAAACTGATTAATAAAAACATTAGCTTGATGAGGGTTTAGAAGGCTACTTTTAAAACCAGTAATTTCATCAGTAACTTATTTTCCTCTTATGACAGCTTACCTTGTAACCAAACTGTGAGGACTTAGACAATGAAGACTCTTGTTATCACAACACTTATTTAAGAACATCAGGTAATGAACAACAGTAGTTCTCTAGACCATAATGTTCCAGAAAGTGAAAGCCAGGTTTATAAATCTTTTTTCCCTTTAATGAACAAAGATATCTTAACAAATAAAAAGGCATAAACTTTATAAACAGTTATTTCTATGTCCCACATTTCTTCAAGGAACATATTAAATACTTGGAAAATTAAAATTTTTCTATTTGTATACCAATTGTTAATATATTTTGAATGAAAGATATATGTCCCTCAGAATCTGAAATAATGGGGGAATCTCAGAAATTTGAGAAAAATATAAATAGAGTCAATATTTGTAGTATTTTTTACATTTGAAAAATCACTTTTAATTTAAGAAGTAAAGACAAAATACATATAATTTGCTTTGCTCATAATATGCTTGGTTATGTTGAATACTCAAAGGATGAGAAAAAGGGGAAATAGGAAGGGAAACATTTTTATTTTTAGTTTTTTAATCAAAATGGCACCAGAGGAAAAAGCAGGATGAATGTTTTCCAAATTCAAACTCTTCCTCCCACAAAGAACTTCACAGTTCTATTTTAGATGAAAAAGCATTAGGTATTTCTTTTCACAATATTCTACAAATATGATACAAACAGAAATGTCTGAATATAGAGCTCATCATTCCGTGGTGTCACACTGAATGTGTTATTTTACTTAAAAATGTAAAGCATTTCTAGAAATTGATAACTTAATTGATAACTAGAAATTGATAATCAGAAGGGAGACAAAGGAAAATCAATATTTATTTTTTTTCAAATTGAGGATATCTACACATATGTGAAAGTACCAAGGACTTTCAAGCTACCTGGAGAAACAACATATCCTTACATGGCTAGGCTTATGATTTTAGCATGCTCTACACATGTGCGCACATGTGCACACACACACACAAACACACACTATTGTTATCTTTGCAGTCTGTCCTCAAGCACAGAAGCCTGTCAAGAGACCAAAAAAAAAAAAAAAAAAAATCATTCCCTAAAGCACTCCTACAACCAAAGAAAGCAGAGCTGGTAAGCAGATGTTCTTTGTGGTAAAGATGCTATGATGACCACTTTATCCCAGCAAGCTTTGAAAAGCATTTCTCACACAGACCTTCCAGAAAGCTGTAATATATTACGGATGACAAAGAATTCATAGTCTATCTTTTCAAATAATCTGTGAGTAAAATGAAGAAAGTTCAACAACTTTGGCTTCCTGTAGGTCCTACTGAAGTGTATGTCTTTTGCTCCAGCTGCATTAAAACATTGAGTTATCTCTAATCTAATGATAAAAATTAGCTCACTCACATCTGCGAATCATTCCTGAAAAGCTTACCTCAAACTGTGTTCTAATTATTTGGTAATATTGTTAATGTGATTTAAAAAAAAAACCTACACGATCCATTGAAAACTGCTTTCACTGTATCCATAATTATATCCATATAATTAGTGCCTCTCAACAATCCCACAGTTCATATGTATCTCAGTAATCAATATTATTACTTTCTTTGTGGCTACTAAAAGGTTTTAGAATTGACTTCTCAGCTGTATGCTACTATGGACTTGGACATGTCAAAAACAGATCAAATAGATCATTTCAACTCTACCTCATTTACCCAAATCCCAGGAAGCTATCAGATAAGCAGATAAGAATGTGAAAGTCCTATTATTCAGTGGCTAGCAGGAAGATGTGTATTTAAGTGTCTACTAATTCAGATGTCTCTGAGATTATCTCTAATAATTTTAGAGTTCTAAAACTCTGTTAGTCCATGGATCTATGCTTTACAGAAGACAGAAGTTGAGTTCATTGGTCAAACTGCCTCCTACTTGAATGAAGAGAAAAGAGGAAGTTTTATTTTGACTCTGGAAAAATCATCAGCTATTTGAGACAAACTCTATACCCTCATCTTTAACACTGGAATCCTACTTTTAGCCTCTTCTAGTGATGTTAAGGAGCTTAGAAAATATAAAGCCACATAGAGCAAATCATGGGATAAATGAAATACATTTTTAAGTTTTAAAAAAGTCTTTGAGAGGATGAATTCTAAAGAGCTACAAAAATGCTACCAAACCATACAGTGTAAGCCATTCTATTGGATGTCCAAAAGTCACAGGAACATGATTTTCTTAAATCTCTAACACTTCCAGAAAGAGCTGTAGCTATGGGCTGCAGTGGACCATCTCAAGGAAGGAAATCATTAGAAGGCATGCTTTCCTGGAGGGCAGGTCTAGATCATATTCATCTTTGTATCCCCCATATCACCTATCATGATGTTTTGCATGTAATGGAAACTTAATATGTCCACTGATTGAATATATTCCTAAAATGTTCTGCTATCAGACAGAATTTCAGAGAATGGCAGCCCTCTACTCTATTCCCTCTTCCTTTGTTCCCTGTCACCTCCATTCATCCTATTACCGTTATAAAACTATACCAAAACCCCTGGATCCAGACATTGAGCAATATTATAATCCACGAGGGATAAGATATGGTCATGTTATACCACAAATGGAGGATGGGAATAACACCGGACAGAGACCATCAGAGAAGGGTCTCAGGCAAGGATGTATCACTTATATCACCAACATCCTGTGTAAGACTGGGTGAGTCAACTCCTCTCCAAGCCACAGAAGAAAAAAAAAAAAAAAAAAAAGAAATAGGATAGTTCACTTTGGTTCTACTTCTGTAACTAATCTATGATAAACAGTGCCCAATCCACAGACCTAGGGCTGCCTTGGACTCTTCAGGACTTTACATATATCTCATGAAGCAGGTATGAAAAAAAGAAAAAAACAAAACAAAACAGTAATCTTATTATGTTTATAAGTTTTATTATGTTTATATGTTTATATGTTAAACTTATGTTTAAAAGTAAGAAACATTAGGTTCTTTGAAAGAACTAAATGGCATTATAATTAAGAAACACGAGGGCACTCTAATCAACCTACAACAAATTTGATATTATCATTTTTTGAAAGATAAATTGTCACGGTCCTTTTGGTGACAATACTAGTGAATTCTGGTATCTGCCCATGGCCAGGTTGGTTATTCTTGTCATATAAAATTTCAAGTGGTGTTCAGTATACAGCCTGAAGGGGCTGCATTCTTCACCTTGCCTGGTACACATGTCCATAATTCTTCAAGACAAAGACGCATTTGGTGGAATGTGTATCTTTACTATTTGCTAAGCTGACAGCATTTTATCCCATTCCTTTCTGGGCCTTATAACTAAGCCAAGGATTTTGTGTCCCATCTTTATGATGAAATGCAAATTTCCTATTAACAGCAACTACTTCAATTCAAAAGATTGAGGGTAATGGTACTTAAAAACATTTGCAATTGGTTAAATTTAGGGAGCTGAGAAAGTATAAAGAAAAGTTTTGAAAATATAGAATAAAAATTTTTAACTCAAAAGATCAATTATTTGCTTTAAATTCCAAACTTCAGTTGTTACTTCTCAAACTACAAAACAAGCATTCCAAGAAATGCTGTACTTGTACTTCCGCACCTTCCAGTGAAACACATTTTCAGTGGTTGCTTATACAAGAAATGTTGGTATTTTCCAATTGTTTTCTGACTTCATGCATCATCTGGACTTTCTTTCCTCATTTCCCTACAGCCCAAAGCTTTCTCTTATCTGAAGCCATTGTTGCTGGACATGAAAAATGGACTCTAGTACAACTAATTCCATCAAATGAGGGAAAAACCTAAGTCTCAATTATGAAACAATTAATTATAAAATCATTAGGTAGAATTATTATACTTGAAGCTGTACTTCTTCATTAAAAATTCTCTCAATTTATTTTAAGCTGTATTTGTGATCTG
Source organism: Grampus griseus (assembly GCF_964374135.1). Taxonomy (NCBI): domain Eukaryota; kingdom Metazoa; phylum Chordata; class Mammalia; order Artiodactyla; family Delphinidae; genus Grampus; species Grampus griseus. The sequence continues at coordinate 100,174,113 of NC_139019.1, read as the reverse complement.
TGATATCCTCACTCTACCTTTATACAGCAAGTGTCTCTAAATAATTGACTCATTTAGTCGACAATTACTCATGGATTGCAAATTATATGCCAGGCATTGATCTATGCTCTGCAGTTATGGTACTGAATAAAACCCAAATTTTCTGCACTCATGTAGCTTATTTTTTCTTTTTTTTTTTTTTTTGATTTTTAAAAAGCGATTTAAAATTTCCTGCCTTAAGGGTAATGTAGCTTACATTTTGATACGGGAGAAGGACAACAAACAATACATAACTTCAGTTGAGACTGGTCCTAGGAAGATAAATAGAGCAGGTGAGGCTGACAGTCACAGGGTTGTCCTATTTTTCTGGTAAGATGACACTTGGGTAAAGGTGTCTGAAAAAACGAGAAAGAAACCCATCCTGGCCTTAGACGTTGGCCACATTATCCACTGTAGCTTGGTCATCACCAGAGCTGATATTTTCATCCCTCTCTAACTATGGTTTCTCATCTGAAGAACCACAGAGCAATGGCTCTCAGTCTGGGGTGATCTTACCCCTAGAGGACACTGGGCAATGTCTGGACATTTCTAACTGTCACATGCGGGAGGAGGTTGCTACCCACATGCAGTTGGTAGAGGCCAGAGATACTGCCAAGTATCTTTCAATGCACAGGCACAGCCCACATAGCAATAAATGATCTGGCCCCAGATGTCAGTAGAACCAAGGATGAGAAGCCCTGCCGTAGAGGATGAAGCACGCTTGGCCTCTCCCAAACAGTCAATACCTACCAAAGAGAAAACAAAAAAAATACGGCGTATCATTTTTAAAGAATATCTAGGCAGAGCTTACTTACAAAACACTTTCAGTGACTCATTAAAGGAAGATATGATTACTAATATTTTATTTCAGTTTAAGTAACTGCTTACATATAAAAGGCATCTGTTCCTTCAAATATCCTGTAATTAAAACTTGCACTAATTACAAGTCTCCAGTGAAAATCACTGAATTAGAAAAAAAATGTAATGATATGTCGCTGCTTGAGTGAAAGGTTTCAGACAGTACTGATTGTTAGGAGGACAGTGAGATGAAGAGGGAACATGAGAAGACGACTTGACTGGCAAGAGTTAAACTCCATAAGTGAATATTTAGCTATCCACATCTAAGAGGCGAGCAGAAAATAATACTTGGTTGATTTAGTTTGACAGCTAAGTACCTAAGTAGGTTTCAACATTAAAATGTTCAGTTTTTATTGTGTCATCAGAAAACTGGTTGGTATGAAGGACGTGAACATATTCGTTAAAACCACTCTAAGATGCCATCTGCCACGGGATCTTTTCCAATGCAAGTGTAATCACAAGTTTAGGAGGAAAGGAAGAAAACGACATTCTATTTTGTCCTTAAGGCAAATATAGAGATAGAGTTTCACATAACAATTGCAAAAATGCCCTATACATCTCTAAGATAGGAACAATATATCTTAAACATTCTGCCACTGGAAAAAGAGCATTGCCTGCTTATCACGCTGTCACCATGAAAACAAGTGACAAACAAAGAAGCTAACATTGTGGAATGCATTATACACACTGCTGAGTGAAGAAGACAGTTGGGAGGACACAGGCTGTATTAAGGGCATGGGTTTGGGGCCAGGGTTGAGTCCTTTCACCACCAATGACCTGAAGAATAACCACGGCAAGTTCCTTAGCCTCTCTATAAGCTCCATTTTCTTCATCTGTAAATTGGGGATAATGGTCATCAAAGTGCCCCCTGGAACTGCCATGAGAATTAAGTGAGACAATGACTGGGGTACTTGCACTTCACTGGGGCACTCCATAAGGATTCCATAATGACTGACAGCATTATTGATACAACTAGCTGCATCTGGACTGAAATGATCCTGCCTTTCCTTAGCACCCAAATCCATATCCAGTGATCTGGATCATGTGAGAAATGCCAGCTCTTTGCTTGCCAGAGGTCACTGGATGCTTGCAGTTGCCATTCCCATAGACATTACCTGAGGACCTGAGCACTGGGGGGCAGTGACTCCCATTGCGGGGGACACAGAGTCGTGTTGATTCCATTCTTCCATTCTCCAAACCACCCAGCTGAGTCTTCTCTACCCTCAGACTGAGTACTTGGAAAATAAGACAACAGTGGATCAGCCACTGAGGAGAGGAGTAGGAGAAAAGGAGAAACCAAAAAATTATAACTTGGAGTGTATTAATCTTGATGGCTAGCAATCAATATCCTGATTACTGTGAGAACATGCAGCTAATGGAGGAGCTGTGAGAACACAGCTAAAATGCAAAACATCCCATGCCTCACCATCCATGGAAGTTCTACTCTCCTAGAGAAAGAGGTGGCTAGATGACAAAACGCATATTTTACTTAAATTTGCTAGAGAAACTTTCCTAAAGTTTATTTTATACTCCCTTAATTTTTGTTTCTACGACATAATCAAGAAGTAAATTTACGAGAGACGAAGGATTTTAGAAACAGGTAAATTCATCATGGGGTACTGTTTATTTTATGTGCTAGCTACTCCCACGACACCCCATGTACCTCCTATGCAGTATTTCCAAGATACTGGGGTGGATTTCACATGGCGGAGCCCGCCTCAAAATAATGCAGTTTCCTACAGAACTCCAAGAGACAAAGGCTCTTACTGCTCTTCTGAGGAGGCATCAGACAGACCAAAGTTTTAAACAGTGACGAGAGGCATAGACAATCCTACAGTTTTCCAAACAAAAGTGTTAAAAAACCTGCAGGCTCATTGCACTTGTCTGAATTTAGGCAGATTTCATTTAAAACTTGGGACTGGGTTCATTTCCAAAAGATTAATAAACCTGAATCTTTAAATGGTTTGCCTTCTTAAAATACTAAATAGTCGACAACCTTACCAAACTGGGTAATAGATAGCTTCTATGTTTAAGGTACCATAAAACTATACAAAATGAGCATTCTTATGAATAATGTCGATTTTACATTTCAGAGTATGCACTACCACCTTTTATGCATTACGTAGAAAATGCCAATGACTAAGGTAGCCAATTCATTTACTGACCATGGAGCGTTACCCTGACGACTGAAAATAAGTTTCAAAATCTTCATCGAGGCCAGGGAATTGAGGCTGCTCAACCTGTAAGGTCTGTACACTTCTCTTTCAACACTTTAAAAAAGGTACCCTGTCAGGTTTGTTTTGTTTTTTTTTTGCAGTACGCGGGCCTCTCACTGTTGTGGCCTCTCCCATTGCGGAGCACAGGCTCCGGACGCGCAGGCTCAGCGGCCATGGCTCACAGACCCAGCTGCTCCGCGGCACGTGGGATCTTCACAGACCGGGGCACGAACCCGTGTCCCCTGCATCGGCAGGCGGACTCTCAACCACTGAGCCACCAGGGAAGCCCCCCTGTCAGTTTTAAGGGAGACAAGGTGCTGATTATCCTCACTGGTTAGCCAAGACATAAAGTAGAAATTTCTGGCACCAGAGAATCTAACTTTAACTATGTCCTTCCTTATGGCAGAGCAGGCTCTTGGGGTTGAAAGGAAGGGAGGGGTTTCAGACCAAAAGTGCATTAAAAATAGTTTTCTTCCCTCTCAGTCCATGATCGCTTGATTCAATTTATGAATGCCTAATCTCTATTTAAGCTTAAATCCTAAAGTACTAAAGCTAATTTATGAAAGCTCTCGTCAGAAGCCTGAAAATCAGCTTAATAAACAGGTATTACTCACCATCAGCAAGTGCCTAATAAATTTGTCTAGACACAGGTGACGAGGCAGTAAAATTTACTCTAAAATTCCCATGGACTTGTGGGATCGTGTGGTTCTCTCGAATAATGAAATATAAGGGCTCACATATTTTAATACAAAGGGTCATTGAAATGATTGTTTATGTTTGTAGCACTGAGTAATAGTAAATATTGAGGACATTATGCACAATTGACAAAGTTGAATACGTTAAGGGCAGATCAACTTTCTAAATTACTTTCATAGCTGCTGTAAATATTTTGAGAAACATTCCCTTGCTTCAAGGTGTCAACACTTCGAATCACTGGTCTTTCGCTTGGCGATTCTTAGAATTTATTGACGAAGGAGAGGAACAGAAGCTTCCCTGGTGAGGGAAGGGAGAGGCTTGTGTTGGGAGGCGCTGGAATATTTCATCACTCCCTCCACTAATTCCCATTCTCACCCCCGACTTAATTCTTACCAGGTATTCTAGTCCAAATGAGGGGAAAACTGGATGCTTCTCTGTAGTCACATACACAGTCAAGGACCCACACTACAGAGTACTATTTACATATGGCTTCTCGGTATGTAAAGTAACTCAACTGCAGCTTGACTCCTCGACACCCAGCACATGTTCGAGAAGCACGGCGGAATTCCTGTGTTCTCTACTGAACAACCGAAATGACACTCAACACATGGAAAAAAAACACCTCAGGTGCAACAGGGAAAAGAATCTCCCCACTGTTTCCAACTCTTAAGTAGGCTTCGTACAGCAACTTTTTCTGAACTGCTTGTACGGGCAATTTACGAGCTCCTGATTACTATAACATATTGTGCTCTTAAAAGGAAAAAGGTAATAGGAGTTTGGCTCCTTGTTGGCATTCCATTTTTTATAAGATGATTAGATTGTCGTCAAGCTGGGTTGAGTCTGAAATTAATATAATTAACCTCCTGCTCAGCTACATGCGTTTATTTTCCATTTACATTCATCTTTTCTCTCTGCCCCTGCAGACAGACTTGGAGAGGAACGTAACCTGTGTTCAGTGGTCTAACACTCATTGTTAGTTCCCAGACTTCTGTTCTAGAAGCCAGTATCAGTCGAATGTGAAAACAACTTGAGAAATCACAAGAGACCCTTCACAGGCGACCAGCTTGCTTTCCACAAATAGCACTTACATTAACTGTTAAAAATGTTACAAAAGCATACCAAGGATATCAGACAGACAAATGATCAGATAAAAAACGCGCCACAAAGGCTTAAATCAGGAAAGGAAATCTCATGCTGAGATATAAATGGGAAACAGGTAATTGGGTGATCAAATCCGGACCAATCAATAAAAGACAATACCCCAAATGAAACAAGATTCCAACTTCCCACCCACCCCCCTCTTTTGGGGCTTAAAAGTACATATACATGGCTTAAACCAAAAAGCTGGAGGATTTTTCACACTTGTAGAAGAAAACTTTATCCAAAGTTGGTTCTGATTCCATTTTGAAGATTCTATTAAGATAATTAGTTCCCTACTCAAACTGTATTGGCATTCCATGTATGTACAATGCAAGACAACCCAGGACTCCAGTTTCCCATGACTTAGATGGGAATGTGAACATTGGAGGCCTTTGGGCCACATGTAGCCCACAGCAGGGACTGATTTGGCCTATTCAGTGTTCTAAAATTAAGGAATTTTACAAAAACATACATATTTTTGTCTTGTCTTGAACGTCAGACATGGAGAAACTGGCACTACCTCCTGAATGATCACAAACCCAGCTGCCTCCTTCAGGCCAGGACACCGCTCAATATGCGAGCTGCCACCACTCCCCTCTGTATAACACCCCAGTCCCCCTGCTGGTGTCCAAGTACCTCCCTGACTCTGTACGCATATGACTTATCATCCCTACCCTAGAAGCAGAGGTGCGTGTGAATCCTTCTATAAACTCTTATGTTTAGCCCATAAAGAGGTTTTAGGAAATGAACATTCCCTTGAAGACTTAGGCCAAGAGACTCAAATGACATACGAAACCCCATCCAAATACTATGGGGATCTAAAATAACAGTGAAACCTGAAAGTCTTCATTAAATCATTGTACATTATATATGAATTCTCAAGATATTATATTACTACTTGATTTCTGACTTCACTGTGGGGAAAAAAAAGGGGAACTCAAAGCCATCTTTAATTTGGTTCTCATTCATAAACCTTTATCAATTATAAGTGTCAGCATAACTTAATATATGTATGTATAGATACGAAACAGTATTACTGTAGTTCTGTGACCATTTTAATACTCAGAGCAATAAAAAATAATAGTAAATTCTTAGTTGGTCTTGACTGCAGCACTAGATAATTCAGTTTACAGACATTTAGATTAATACTGATAAATTGTGGATGTGTATTTTTAAGCTGACTTGTGGTTGTTAATGAGCACGCATGCATTCATGATGTATTCAAATCTCCACACGTTTATATACCAACGTATATAAGTGACTTGACTTTCTGCATTTCAAAAAGCAAACATACTGTCATCTGTTTTCAATATTAAAGTTCCAAATAATTTATAATGCAGAGTTACACAATATATATGGGACACTGCATCAATCATGCAGAAATATCTGTTCCATCCAACTGTTCCTGAAACCCTCCATTAAATTAAGATTTGAGCTGAAACCAAAGACATATGAATAAAGTAATAGTTGCTTGAGAAAAGACATAAACTACTTCAGATGGAAACTGTCATTTACTTCATTTTATTGAAGAATATATATGACTGAAAATATTACAATGACTTGCCTTATTCCTTTTTTTACTATAGAAGATGAAATGTGATATGAAAATCTTACAAATGTCTTAAAGTCCTTCTGGATTATCTGACACAAGCAGTACCCTATTAAAATAAGCAAAGTAACAAGAGAACCTTGCCTACTTCAATTGTGCTGTCGAAAACAAATCAGAGGAAGCCAACTGTCATAGGGCAATGGAAATGTGTCATTTGTAACCTGATTCAAGTGTGGGGATCAGTCAACCATACTTTCTCAAAATATTGAACACAGTGTAAAAGAACATAGTGCAGGCACTCTAATCAAATGAGAAGTCCACAGGAAGTTATTCTAATTTAAATGAGGTTTAAACTCATTTCAAAAGTCACATACTTCAAGTGTATATATTTATAGTTCTCCTGGTAGCCCCCTAAATGATTTCTTTCTACTGGTTCCAGAACCTCCTCATCATAAATGAAATGATTATAATGTAGGGTCATTCAAAGTTTGGTTTGTTTCTGTACTTACTATACACACACACAAACACACATCTCTTTCCCCATATTGATCTCACTGAAAGGAGAATCAAGCATGGGATTTGGAATCAGTACACCCAGCTTTACCTCTGACTCCTGACCATATTTTAGCATCATGAATTTCCTTTACCCATTAACACATCTAGTAAATGGGGGCAGAAGTACGGGGCAGAAATCATCCCAGAAGGGAACCGTTTTCACAGGATGCTGGTCCACTGTCATCGGCACCACAGTCCTGATAAGTGGGGATAAAAATATTTGCCTTTTACTTACAGAAATTGTCTCAAGGGTCAAAAGCAATAAACACTCAGTTTAAATACCAGATTTCTGAGGTTTGTGAGGACAAAACCTGGGTAAGGAAACATGGTTAAAACTAGGGTAGAAAGTTATCCACTGAAGCAGAAAATCTTTGGCTAAGGTTCGAGGACTTGAACCAACAATACAGCATGGGATCCTAAAAAGGGCTTTGATTTGGATGGACTTAGCTTAGAGTCATGACTGTACCGTTAACTATCTATGTGATCTCAGACAAGTCACTTAACCTATCCAGAGTCTGTTTATTTATCAGCAGAATCAGAACAGTACCTCCCTCTCAGGGGAGATACACCGATTAAATGACAGGTTCGGGGCTTCCCTGGTGGCGCAGTGGTTGAGAGTCTGCCTGCAGATGCAGGGGACGCGGGTTCGTGCCCTGGTCTGGGAAGATCCCACATGCCACGGAGCGGCTGGGCCCGTGAGCCATGGCCGCTGAGCCTGCGCGTCTGGAGCCTGTGCTCCGCAACGGGAGAGGCCACAACAGTGAGAGGTCCGCGTACCGCAAAAAATAAAAAATAAAATTAAAAATAAATAAATAAATAAATGATAGGTTCAGCTCCTAATACAGTGCACAAGACTAAAAGTAGCTCATTCTATTTATCTATTACACACGCTTGCACACACATGTGCATTCTCTTGATAACCAGTATATAACTAAGTACACGACCTCTTCCCTTTCCTGTGCAAAAAAAGACATTCAAATATAATTTCTCTTAGCTTCATTTCCTTGTAAAATGAGGCTTCTGTGATAACACTATATATAACTTAAATGTAAACAATAAGATGTAGATATTATTTTTTATTATTTCCATTTCCTTCTTAAAATTTCAAAATGTTTTAGTCATTTATTATAGAGGGCCCTGTTGTGTCCAGTTCAAGACTGAAGGACATCATTCCCAGTTGCAGGGAATGATGCTGCCCAACAGCTCTCCGCTGTCCTCTTCCCTGGGAATTTCCCCTGGCTAGAAAGCCTCTCCACTCTCCACGTATCGGCGGAGGCCTTTGGTAAGACTGCATCAGAGCCCAACTTCTTCTGCTCACTCCTGCTTCCTTCCCCTCCTTCCACAGGTGTTGATCCCAAGAGCACTCTCTAATAAACTTCCTGCATAGAGTCTATTTCCCAGAGGTCCCAATGTGCAACAGTTACAGTCCAGAGTAACCGGGCTGCCCAAACTAGTGTGCATTAAAGGTTACTGAGGTCAGGCTTCTTGCAACATCATAAATGAAGCACCTTTTACTTTTCATAAGAACTGGCGCATCTGCTTTCTCTACAACTACAAATGGGGACTTTTGATTGAGGAATATGAGAGGAAAAAAAATGAAAACAGATTAATTTAGCCAAATAATTAGTTTTGCTTATCTGATCCCAGAATCAAATAGTTAATTGAACTGAGCAGTTGTTTTGGCATGGTAAAGACAAAGCCCTACATGTGGCATATAAAAAAGCCTATCTTTTGGGTCCTTGGCAATTGTTCAACTGAAACTTGTCTGTAAAACTGCTTCCCCCCAACAAATGTATTCCACTAAAGACGAATCCAAAACATTACGTTTTATTTTTATTTTAGAAAAGATTATATAGTACCTTGGTTGTCAAGGGGAAAAATGCTTGAAAATATGTATTTCAGTTGCCTAAAAGTCTTCCTCCTACCCTTTTAACTGTGTGAGTTGTTAAAACTGAAGGCACTTTGCCAAAGGCATTTAAAAGTATATTCTGGCCAAATCTACACTGATTTAATAATACCTCTGGCAATTTAACAATATTTCCTAAAAACTGAAGTCACTAAAATCCACATTTATAGGGTCAATATCATTTTTGCCTAAGGGTCTGAAATTGAAAGAACAATACACTAATTACTGGACACTTACCCAAATTCTGTGGTTAATTCATTTGCATAGTAGGGACAATTAAATGGTTCACATGCTGTTTAATCTAGGACTACTGTAAAGTTGAACAATATTAGCACGCTTTCTTTTTTTTTCTTTTTTTTTTTTAATTTTCTTTCTTTCTTTTTTTTTTTTTTTTTTTGCTGCATTGGGTCTTCATTGCTTTGCGCGGGTTTTCTCTAGCTGCAGCGAGTGGGGGCTACTCTTCATTGCAGTGCACGGGCTTCTCATTGCGGTGGCTTCTCTTGTTGCAGAGAGCACAGGCTCTAGGCGCACGGGCTTCAGTAGTTGTGACTCACGGGCTCTAGAGCGCAGGCTCAGTAGTTGTGGTGCATGGGCTTAGTTGCTCCACAGCATGTGGGATCCTCCCTGGCCAGGGCTCGAATCCGTGTCCCCTGCATTGGCAGGCGGATTCGTAACCATTGCGCCACCAGAAGCCCCAGCACACTTTCTAATAAGGATATTTTTCAATTACAGAATAGAACTTTCAAAAGAAAGTTTGTCTAATATGAACCCACAATTCCCAGAGGAGGCTCTGCTATCACAATAATTTCTCTAATCCACCCTATGTTTTCCCCTCTCAATTTTACTACCTTATGTCCACTGACATGAACCCGTGTGCCCTCTTTTAATCATCGCCTCCCTATTGGAACTCCGTCGAGTATGAATTAGTCAGGTGTTGACCTTGAACAAAGACCTGACTGCCAACTCGTTCTTTTGTACAGTAAACAGTTAAACTTTTACAAATCATCTTAATTTGTCACCCATGTCTGAGAGACAATGCATTATAATGACCAAGAGCGTGGACTTGGATCTGAGGTTCCCAGGTTCAAATCCCAGCTGGGCATCTTGTTAGCTGTGTGACTTGAGCAAAGCACTTTAAAGCTTCCTATGCTTCATTTTTTTTTTTTTTTTTCATCTGTATAGTGGAGATGTTAATCATTCCTAGCTCACTCGGCTACTGTGAAGATGAGTTAACATTTGTAAAGCATTTAGGACAGTGGCTGCACATGGTATAAATGTGTTTGCTGTTATTAGTTGGCGTCTGTATTTTCATTTCCTTGAGTTCCTCTCCTTATAACCTCTTGGGAGGATGCAAGCCTGCTATGCCATCTCTCATACTGTTACCTGACTCATCCACTTCATCCACTTCTCTGCTCTTCACAAAGCTCAGTTTTCCATACCAGCTTGCTCTTTCTATCCACCATAACACATATTCCATTTCCCCATTACTTCTGACTTCTTATTGCCATCTGTCACCAAAAATTTCATCTGCGGCCTATGATAACATGAAAATGTAATTTATGAACATGACTAACCTGCAAGGCACACAAAATGCAGGACTGCTGCTCTCATGCAGTCTTGCACTGTTTTTTTAACAAGTTATACAGCCTTGGCTAAATCAGGCAGAGAGATACCATAATAGTTTGGGTGCTCAAGGGAAATGGTAAACAACTAGAATGTAAGATGTCAAGTTTCAAATTAAATATGAACTGGAATTTTGAAGAGCCCACTGCTTTTCTGTAAATGAGGTATGGTCTCTGTCAACAAAGTGCCTTTATTTTTACTTCATCTAATACCATCACCAACAATGTGAGCTCTGGTTCATACTGAGTTCCCGAAACTCTTCAGGGCTCTGTGAGGTAGAAAGAACTCTATCTCGCTTTTACAATAGCTACTGTGTATTGGCTACACAAGGCAGGCAGCAGTAAAACCTAGTGGGAGTCAATAAACTGAGTCGATGGGACTCGGAAAACACCTAACCAACAAATTGGTTCTGTGATACTGTGACATTTTTATAGTCACATTTTTTAACCACAACAGCTCTTGAATGGTATGCATTATGGCATTTCAATTTAGTCATTTATCTAAAAATGAGTTTTATCTCGGCTCATAAATAAACAGTGACATTCCCGCGTTTTGAAAAGCTCAGCTTCACCTTTTGCTGCAAAGCTCATTTTACAATTACAGAAACATGCCCTTTTGTGCCATGTTACTTAATCTTTGATTTATGGCCCTTATCTTTGTGCTAACCTCTTTCTGTAAACTACATGAAGTTTGCACAAGCTCAGCTATTTCATTCTTATTTCTAATCTTAATGGGTTAGTTTCTCCCTAGTGGCCAAGTCTCTCTACCAAATAGAGAGATAAGGTGAAAGTATTCACTTTTTTAGTTCACCAGCTATTATTCAGTGTCTCAGTCTGTTCTCAGTCTGAAATAAGTAATGCGTTTCCCGGGAAGCCTTGGCTAGCTCTCCCAGAAAGCCTTTCTTTTCTGCTACCCCTGCCCCTCCCACTGCTTGCTCCAGTGGACCTTGCAGCAAAGCCCTGCAGGCAATGGCTGCCTTCCCTCCCTCCTTTCCACACTTCACTTCCAGCCAGTGGGCTGGGGACAAGAAAATTAAAATGGCGCCTCAGAATGGCTTCTCCTCCAGTTCCATCTTGTCTGCCTTTCAGTGCTGGCACTTGGGTGTTTACAGAGTCACTCCCAACTTCTCCCACAGTCTATCTATGGCTCTAGGTCTTGTCCCATAATTCAGGGAACACTGGAGATGTCTTTTACAGCAGTGCACTTAATTTGAAGGAAATCTGCATCTTGCTCAAGGTCCAAGATGATAAGTGTAGGTTCTTATGCCTTCCTTCACCTGTATCCACACATTATAGACTTGGCCAGTGTACTTCAACGTTTGTGCTCTGGGGTTGCTGCTAATGACTTGTTTCAGTACAGATGGATTTTCTTCTCTGTTTTTTCATTATTTCTGTTGTTGTTTGGAGGTGGGGAGAAATGGACTTTTACTCCACCATTTAAAATAGAAGTCTTTATAAAAGTTTTGTAAAAAAAAATATAGGAAGATGCTGATGACACAATGCTAAGTGAAAACAAGTGCAGGGTACAAAATAATATATCCAGGATGGTGCATAATCATGATATCAAATACATGAAGGGGATAACACATCAAAATGTTAATCATTGTCTCAGAGTTGGAGAATGATTTAAAATTTTTCTATTGATATTTCTTTGTATTTTCCAAGTTCTGTTTTGTGTTTTCAGTGAATAAGTATTATATTATATTCAGCAAACAATGTTTACAAAAACACATTCATGTAGCAGCACAATCTTGGTTAGGACTCTTGGCTAAGCACAAGCTTATATGTGTACACTTCTTCATTCAACAAATATCTACTGAGTTTCTGCTACGGGCCAGGCACTATGCTAGGACTGAGGGATATAGCAGTAAACAAAGGAAAGTCTGGCACATAGCAGCTTATATTCAGGTAGGGGAGACAGATGATAAATAAGCAAATAAACCTAGGATGTGTTAAGTTGGGGTAAGTGCTACTGCAGAAAAAAATAACACAAGGTAAAAGTACAGAGAATGACAGTAGATTGGGAGGAAGCACCAAACGTTTTGAATCTGTATGGATCAAAGAAACCAAGGAAGGCAAAGAAGCTAAAAAAGCAGACACTCAGAAGAGACTCACTAAGTTAATACTACAGGTTCATTCATTCATTATCAGTTAGGTAGTCATTAAATCAATAAATATATATTTTTTTAATTTCTGGGCAATTCTCCTTAGGATATTTTTACCTTGAAATATATAGTGACTAATATGAGCATTTGGAAAGCAGATTTTAAAGATTCTTCCTGTGAAGATGTTTAATTAGTAAACATCTTAATGTTTACTAATTAATCTTAATAATCTTAATCATGAATAGTAAAAGGGACTACTTAATGAACATTCAACACCAATGAACTCGAGAATTCCCACCAAAAGGACATAATTTATCCTTATCATATTTTAATACACTGTGTGCATTAAATGATTGTTCACCACTAACATGTTTTTCATCTCACTAATTCTTTTAAGTAATTGTGTGGGAAAACGAAATGCATTTAGGCTGTACCCTAGCGAACACAGAGTTCCTTGAAGTGGATTTTAGTAAAGAAAATTGTCATTTTAAATATAAAACAAGGCAATATTTTACCCACTATAACACATCTACAAAACATGATGAAAGCCAGTCAAAAACAAGAGTTGAAGTGCAAATGCAGTAACTGCTCCCTTTCCCACTTTTGCTAAGGAATGCGTTTGGTTATACACAGAGGTGAGCCCATACTTCACTGAGTGTTTGCTACATCCCACTATGCTATAGTAGCACATGCTTTTCTTTTTTCATTTAATCATTAAAACACCCCAACAAAGAAAGCACCTCCATTTTAGAGGTTAAGTAATACCCTCCAGGTCCTATAGCTAGTAAATGACTGAGCAAGAATTCAAACCAGGCACTCTGATTCCAGGGTCCTTGCTTTTAACCATTACTTCCTACTGACAATCCCTAGGCTTACAGTCACACCACTGGAAGCTTCATGTTTGATTGAAAGAATTCTGAATTATATAACATACTTCCAATTTCGAACAATTAATTTTGGACTTAATACTATTATATGTACATGTAATTCTAAATATCTATTTTTAAAAGCTGTCACATATTACTCTTACAATATCTCTGCTTTTAAGTTAGTCTCCTCTCAGGTTGTTGCCACACAGGTTGCTTCTGCACGTAGACAGTTGCTCCTCTCGTCCTAATAAACGTGCTGCACCAAAGTTATTAAGACTCTTGTAAGTTAAACAAAGTAAGTTGCACAGCAAGTTCTAAGGGACACGTGCTGGGTTCTCTATCCTTCCATCCATCCATCCATCCATCCACCCATCTGTTCAATATCTATAGGAATCACCATAATCAATTCTCTCCACTTGATTTCTACCGCCTCTACCCTAGTATGGATCTCTTTTCAATTCTCACTTGTTTTGATAAAATATTGCCCTTACTGTACTCCCTGTTACAAATCTCTCGCCCAATCTTCACTTTTCTGCCACATTCCCTTTCTAAATCATAGCTTGATTTTGGTTTTCCCCTTTAAAAGAGATAATAGATGTAAATAAATGAGCACCTCGCCTGGTCTATAGTACATACTTTGTCAACACTATTGTTTTTGCTACAACTATGAGCCAGACATGAAGCTAAGCACTGGGAATATGGCAGACATGAATGAGACATGCTACCCGACATTGAGGGGCCTGAAATCTAGTGGAGAAAAGTAAACCACCTATCACCACCCAGTGGTAGAAACACCTCACCCCAACGTGGGTGGAGGCAGAGGCGGGGAGGAACGAGCTGACAGGGTAACAAGGCTGGGAACAGGAACAGGAAAATTCCCAGGAGACTAACAGACTGGAAATTACAGGAGTTCCACAACATTTAGTAAGTCTGGAGAAGGGCAGGGAGGGGATCAGTCACGGGACCCAGGAGGCGGGACAAGTGGGAAGGGCCAAAATCCTAAGGGTTTCTATCAATATGTCATGCTAAGGATTTTGGATTTTATCCATAGGCGATGAGAACCTACTAAAAATTTACTAGCACAGTCACTGATTCAATCAATTGAAAGAACAACTTGGTAACTGTGAGATAACTGAGCAGAAAGGGATGGACTCCGGTTAAGAGGCTGCTGTGGTAATCAAAGAGAAAGATGACGACAACCTGAATAAAGATACTAGAAATGCACATGGAAAGGACACAATAATGTTGAAAGTAACTGAATAAATAAGGCAACTTGTTGAGCGTTCAGATGTCGGGAGATGCTGGGTGGGGTTCAAGAGAAGGGAGTGTCATGGATAACTACCTTGGTAATTGGGGCCATTGACTAAACTAAGATATGGGGACAGAGCCAAGATTTTGAGGGAAAGATGATGAGTTTACTTTGGGGGTGTAGGCTATGTGAGAGCTGATGAAACAGCAAAATGCAGATGAGCAGAAGACAAAGAGAATCTCTAGCCCAGGGCTAGAGATGAAAATTTGGAAGTCACAACACAGGTGATAGTATAAACCTTGAGCATGGATGACACAAGAATCTGTGTAGGGTTATTTATTAATATCACTCATTGAAAAAGACACATAGGCTCCCTTTTCCACACTGGGAAGCAGATTAAGGTTTGGCTCCAGTTTAACATTATCTCCTGCCACTCCATACCACGTATCTTACTGTAAAGTCACATCAGGATACTTATAATTTCCCAAGTCTGTCAGACTCGAATACCCTCCCCTAAGTTTTCTGCCTGGTGAACCCCCACTTGGCCTTAAACTCTAAAGCAAATATCACTTTTCCTGGGAAGCCCTTGATAACCTGGCCACCTTCCTCCCGACTTCAGGTGGAGTTCGTTGTGCCCTCCTCCTTCCTACTACAGCACTTGGTCCATGCCTCTACTATTGATAGACAATTTTATCCTCCACTAGATATAAAGTTCAGAGAAGGAAAAGACTGCAACTACACAGGAAAAGGTATCAAAGCATGTTTACAAACTGACTGCATAAAGCAATGTGTCCTCCATCTGCAAACACCATCCATTACTCTAAAAAAACCTATGACTACCCCTGTTTGGCAAGCAGCCACAGAAGGTTCTTGGGTATAGTGTGATATTTTGGGTATGATCTACTAAGAACTTTATTTTATTCCCACATTGCTCATATGCATGTCGACACAACTGATGTGCTGAAAACAGTGCCATCATTTAGAATAATAATTACTATGAATATACTAGCTCCTCTCAGTGAATATGCCACTGTATTTCACTCAGGGCAAAAACTGGGAAGAGAGAAAATCTAAACAGAAGTAGACAGGTGGAAGGAAGCAATGGGAGGCTTCACTAGGATCAACTGGGAGATCACTATGGCACTCTGATGTAATATCTCCTCCAGCAAGGACAATTCGAAGACAATAAACAAACAAACAGCTGAGAAAGTTTACATTTGTTAAGTGCCCAAGATATGAAAGGCATATTCTTTATGAAGAAAGACAACAGAAACCTTACCTGGATTTGACTTTAAAGAAAATGCTAAATAAAAAGAGATCCAAATGTTCAAATGACAATCATTCCTTCTAGAAGCATTAGCTCTTCTAGAAACAAGATATTTATTTTTGCCACTTAGCTCCTTGAATAGAAGGGACAATCTATAAAACCTTATTTGTACTGACATCAAAAGGCCTTTCAGATTGCTATACCCCCCTTGACTCTACTTAATTGTAAAAAAGAGACATTTCTGAAATTCACTTTCTTTCTAGTTTCTTAGCGAATACTTATAAAATTTTTCCAAGACACTGAAAGATACATCCATATGGTCTGAACTTTCAACAATTATGACAAATGTATTATCGAATGGAAAGACGTTGTAGGATGTTTCATTTTTCAGACTGACCACTACTTCTTCAGGGAATTCATTAGTTTTCATTCTTGACAAAGTTTAGTGAGTGTACTATAAGTTAAAGATGAGATGCCTCCAAATATCACAGAGTGACCTATTTTATGTGACTTAAGAACGAGAACTCTTAGATGGAAGTTAGAAAACTGTGTGTGTGTGCAGAAAATCTACTATACACGCATCATAACGCTGGTCTCCTATTCAGCTCTGAGTAGAAATAAACGTATCTACCCTCAAGAGTCTGTGAGAAATTCAGTCCTAGGGATCATCTGTCTTGATACTACCGAGATGGTATAAATGTGAAAATGCTCAGCCTCAGCTCTTACATTAATTAAGGTGAAGATGCTGAGGTGTCCATGATTCAACTCAATTATTATTTAGTGGTCACAAATAGGATGTATTACATTTGGCATACCCATTTACTCCAAGTAGGTTATGTTTTAATTTACTAAATACTTTGAAGTTGTAGCTTTCTTTTCCAGACATGTTGTGACTGTGTACCCTGTGCAAAGAAACAAGGTCAAAAATCTTTAATTCATTTTTTAGTTCTAGAACTGAAGCACTGTGTGACTTTAGCCCTTGATTTCTCTGTTTCGCTTTTTCCACTTTTAACATCTGCAACATGATAGTTGTTTTCTTCTCATCTTTTTAAAAATTTAAAACCCTGTAATAACAATGAATATGACAAGCTCAATATTTTGTAATAAAAAACAACTGATGACGATAATCATGTTTAACCTCGTTGAATACTTACTGTGAGCCAATCATCGCTTTAAATTCTAGCTAAATCATGTCATTCTTACAATGACCTCTGAAACAAGTAACCACTTGTGTTAGGTTCCCCAAGGAAACAGGTGGCACAATCAAATGCAATTTGAGGGTATTTTAATAAAGAGATCATTTGCAAAGGTGTGGGCAGCGTTTGGAAAAACTACAAGAGATGGTGCAGTACCCTGAGCTAGTAAGACCAAAGGGGAGCATTTATCAGTATGAAGTGTCTGGAGGAGGACACAGTTACCAGAATTCAGAAAGTGGCCTTAGGGAGGTGCTCGTGTGCCAAGAACAGTGGCCTATAGTCTAGGGAGGCGAGCTGATAAGGAGGGAGGCCAGGAATAAACAGTGCAAACTCTCTCTCCCCACCTGCTTGCTCATCTCTTTCCGATGCCTCCCATTGTCCAAACCCAACCAGAAGCCAGAGAACAAAGAAGCCTACTGATTCAGTCCAAATATCTCAGCACACAGAGCAGGTGGAAAAAGGAAGAGAGTGGATCAGATATCCATGATTCCCATTTTATCCTAATCATTCAAAACTTACCTTGAATAAATGAAGTAATCAATAGATACTTGTTAGAGAAAGAACAAATAATATCAAGAGGTTCAGTAAGCTGTCCCAAATCACACACACAGTAAGAGGCTGAGCCAGGCTGTGCACTGAGACTCACACCCATGCCCGTAACCAATGTCGCAGTCTCCTCCATCCACCATCTTTATCCCACACCATTTATAAGAGCGCTGTTGGGTATCTCAGGTGACAGTAAGAATGACAGGAAATAATCACCACACCCTAAAAGCTTGTAATTTGTGTGCCAGTTTGGTTATCTCACCTTTCCATCTCATTACTGTCAAATCTCCAAATTCCCTTCTAGCATCAAAAGTTCTATAACAGCAGGTCTTAGGCCTCTTACAATTCCCTCACCTATTCCAACTAGCGGCTGAGCAGTGCAACCTTCCATCACATGGCATTTTGCCCACTTGTTTGACAGTATGCTGCTTCAGAGGGATGCTCTGAGTATAAATAACACAGGTTAGGGCTTCCCTGGTGGCGCAGTGGTTGAGGGTCCGCCTGCCGATGCAGGAGACACGGGTTCATGCCCCGGTCCGGGAGGATCCCACATGCCGCGGAGCGGCTGGGCCCGTGGGCCAGGGCCACTTAGCCTGCGCGTCCGGAGCCTGTGCTCCGCGACGGGAGGGGCCACAGCGGTGAGAGGCCCGCGTACCGCAAAAAAATAAATAAATAAATAACACAGGTTACACGATGATATCTTTTAAGAAGACAAGCCTTTAACCTCTATTTACTGCAGTGGAGTAAGCCTTAGGTCTTATATTATCGATACATTTACTTGCAAGACATGTTGAAGGATTCATTTACTCAGCCAACATGTATTGATCACATAGCATGTACCTGAAACTGCGCTAGCTACTTGCACAGACTGACAAAACATTCTTACCAAAATCAACAAGTGGCCTTCTACAGAAATGAGTCAATAATTACCCAGAAGGAAGTTTAAAGTGTGTTAATCACCAAGAGAGGTCATGGGCACATATCCTGGAGTGCAGTCAGAATCCTGCCCCTCAGCAGCACCCTCCCCTTCTTCTCCCCAAGTTGTTCCGAGTTTGGATGTAGGATAAAATCCTGTAATAAGCACAAGCCATCCAAAAGCTGATATTGTTCCTCAACACAATCAAGTATTCTGCTATTTTCCATCTTTTAGGAAGGGCTTCTGCTTTGAAATCTCAGCCCTGTGAACAAGGGCCTGCCTCAAATAGATCAAACAGAAATTTGTTCCCGTGGGTTTTTTCTTAGTTCTGCTTTTGAGCTTGGGGAGGCCACTCTTTCACGCCTGGTTCTGACTGAAACAGCACATAGAAATCTTTCGTCTTTTCCAGGGACAAGGCAACTGAGCTGGCATAGCTACTCCCTTTCATGCTGTGCAAGCATTAGCTTTGCATTTTTAAAAACTATTGTACAATGTGTCACGCAGTGAGGCTTGCCAAAGGGAGGGAAAGGGAAAAAAGAATAGCAGAGTTGATTTCCTACATGCAAGTTTTAATGATTTTGGAAAACCATCAACCTGGATTAAATTCTGATACTAATTTGACAGTTTCCCACTAATGGCAAGAATGCAAAACCATTAATTAGCCTCTTGATAATTATACATTAAAGAACAATCTATTTTCTTGACAATTCTAACAAATGGACAAATTCATTTCATTAAAAACTCAAATACTTGACGAAGCTGATTTCATCCACGAGCTGTTGGTAAAATCACTCTTTCAAATATCCTCCAAACGTTTCCATAGGTGCACGTACCTGGGCTTTCTGTTACCAACAAAAGCTCTGAGTGTGCAGGACTTCTGGGGCATGAAATGCATTTACATACATTATGAAACACAAACAAAGCAGAATCCATCAAGTCTGTTAGCGGGAGAAACTTACATCCCTCTTCTTACCAAATCAACCTGTAACTTGTGAAGAACTCTGTTATTTCCTAGCAACAGGAGTAAACACTGCGCTATACCCTGTGCCGAAGATATATAAACTTGTTAATCTGGAGTACTCAACTTAATTAAACATTAGACTTTTAAATTGCATTTTTAGTGCACAACAGTACTGCTAAATTATGATGATCAGCGGCTAAGTATGCTTATGTCTGCAGAACTCGGGGAATGAAAATGAATCATTTTCCATCTTGATATGACTGCTTTTCTCTGAGTTCACGGGGCCTCAGAGTTCACTGGAACTGTATGGCTAAAACACAGGTTGGAGACCTCATTTGTGAAAATTCCTTTAAACCTTTCACCACTTTGACAAATCCAGTCCAAGCTCACCGAGCCAGTTCAAAAGTAACTCTCAGCCTTTTTAGAGGTTTTCAATTACACCAACACAGCACACCAGAGCCATCATGTTGGACAAAGGACACTGCAGATACAGACAGGCACGAGTTCTTTTTAAGAGACTCACATGAAAGCAGCCTTCTCCAAACTGGAGCCAACAGATAAAAAGCACTGTCTGTCTTGAACCATCCTTGACTTAGTAAAAAGAGATCTTCGAATTACTTAAACATGGTTAGTGTTCGGTTATTTACAATTGGATGTATGCTATGATTTTTCTGGCTTTTTAGAAGTTAGTCTGCAAAAATACTGGCAGCTACTTTGCCCTCCAACTGTTCCAAATAGTTTTTTTGAGGAATTGTTCAAAACATTCTCTAGACTTCATTCATCCTCCTCCTACATAGTGTGTGACAGCAGGATTTACTTTTCCCTGTATGCACTCTGAGAAACAAAAACCTCAAGGAGGTCAAGGAGCTTTCCAGGTTGAAAATGGGAATCAACTGCAGAAAACAGAGGTTAGGCCTAATTCCACTTTCTATTTCAACGTACCCTTTGACTGGGCCTGAGGTAACCATACTCTTTTCTGATACAAGAAGTCCTTCTTAAAATGCTTATATGACTTAACAGATCAAACGCTAATGTTTTCTCCCCTTTACAAACTTTGAATTTATTTGAATATGTGATTAGTATGGTTTTGTCACAGTACCAATCTTTGAGATTTGGTTGAATCAATTATTTTAAGTGGCATTTATCATTAGGGGTAAAGTAGACCAGCAAGCACGTGCACATTAGTTGGTCAGGAGAACTTGCAAAATTTAAACACTGTACGTGCAAAGGCAAATTGACTCAGCCTATAAATCTCCCATTCTCTCAGGGGGCGTAGTGATGACTCTAAAACCACTGGAAACGTAGAGAAAGCCCATCATTATGGCTCTAACAGCTCCCTGATGCAGGCTATTCTTTCTTTGTGTATTTAATGTTCTAGATGTCAGCTGGCCTTCTTTGTAATCTCGCTGGGAGGCTTGTCCAGTGGACACGTTTTGTTTTGGTGTTTGGTCTGTCCTGCTTACGCCCCCTCCCCTACCGCCGTTAAATAAGACGTTACAGTTTAACATGCTTAACTGCAGATAAGTTCCCCTAGTATTCAGTATGAGAGGAGGTGAAGCTCCACGCTGAATGAGATGCATAGAAGCTCGGCACGATTCTAGGCTAGAATGTCCCTTTGAACTGTCGAGGCCCCCTGTCCACTCAGTCTGACTCAAACGCAGTTCTGCGGCACTGGGTAGAACCAGGGATCGCAAGGCAGGAGCCAGGGGTGGGCCCCCTCCCCCATACCAATCCCTTCCGCTCCTGAGGTTACAAATAACCCTCCCCCATCCTTTAACGCGTTCAGTGTCCCAAATGCCAACTGTGGGCCTCCTAAACACTGCACTCTACACGAGAGACAGAGAGACGACTGACACGTTGCCTGCCCCCACAGGCCCATGTTCAAGAGAGCAGACAGCCGAGTACAACACCTCCTGGTGGGGCGACGGCAGAGGTGCAAGCTAAGTGCTGGGGGGCATAGAGGTGGTGGTGGCTGAGTCTGCCCTTGGGACTCCCAGGGCCTCCTCAGATCCCGAGCCTGCAGGCCACCACAGGAGCCACCAGCCACATGTGGTGACTAAGGATGGCAAGCATGGCTGGTCTGTGTTAAGAATAAAATACACCCAACTGTACTCAATATCTTGTAATAACGTATAATGGAAGATAATGTAAAAAAAGAATATATATATTTATATATATATGTATAACTGAATCACTTCGCTATATACCTGAAGCTAACACAGCATTGTAAATCAACTATATTTCAATAAAAAATTTTTTAAATTAAAACAATTAAATACACTCACATTTCAAAGAGTTTGGGGAAAAAAGAATGCAAAGAATCGGTTAATGATTTTTTAAAATATTGGTCACATAGGGCAATGCTAATACTCTGGATAGACCAGGTTAAGTAAAACATTATTAACATTAATTCCACCTGTTTCCTTCTGCTTTTCTTACTGTGCCTACTGGAAGATCTGAAACGACCTATGGGGCTCGCATCCATGGACACTGTTTATTTCTAGCAGGCTGTTCTGGTCACAAGCAGACATTTGGGGAGAAAACCCAGGAGGCTGTCTCAGGGGCAGGTGGGCGAGAGGGGAGAAGTAGCCGTGGAATGAGAGAAGAGGTGACACACGGGGAGCCCAGAGAGGGGCTACAAAGAGGGAGCAGAGTGACGGTGTGTTTGTTCCCTGAAGAGTACTTACCCGCCGGATTCATTTGCAGCAGAGAGACTACAACATGAAGACCAAAACAAGGACAAGAGTCACATCACCAATAACTGAGAAGCAGCCTGTGGTTTACAGGGAGCCATGCTCTGCCGGGACCAGCCCGACCAGTCAGCCTTGTCTTCACTCCATCTGTGGCCTGTTGTCTGGTCACTCTGCCTTCTCACCTGCAAAGGGGGACCTGAGAGGAACTGCTCTGCTCGTGGGTCCCCTTTCCTCTGTCAACCAAGTCTCTGGATACCTGAAGCTCCCTCAACACCCTGAGAGGGAGGACGGAAAGGGCTAGAGAAATAGACATGTTTGGGACTAGAGTTTTGAAACTACAAAGAATGGAATGAATCCTTTACACTTCCTTTTTCATCCAACTTATCGCACTTTATTTAAATTCTTTGTCAGCCCCCTTCTCTGCTAGATGTGAGCCGAGTGTAAGCGCCAAGAGCTCAGGACCCACATCTGTGTGCTGCCGTGACCACAGCTCCGAGTGTGGAGCCAGGCAAACAGGCGCCCACAATAAACATCTGTGGACGGGCTCAAATGGAGAAAGTGCAGTCGTTTGTGTTGTTGAGGATGTGCTGAGTTAAAGTTTCCAGGTGTGGGGCTTCCCTGGTGGCGCAGTGGTTGAGAGTCCGCCTGCCGATGCAGGGGACATGGGTTCGTGCCCCGGTCCGGGAAGATCCCACATGCCGCGGAGCAGCTGGGCCCATGAGCCATGGCCGTTGAGCCTGCGCGTCCGGAGCCTGTGCTCCGCAACGGGAGAGGCCACAACAGTGAGAGGCCCTTGTACCGTAAAAAAAAAAAAAAGTTTCCAGGTGTGTAAACGGCACTCCAGACCAAGTGCAGCGCTCACCCAGGGATGGTCCGGCAGTCGGGCCGCATCTCTCTAGGGATGTTATCTGCTCTGCGTGGCGGGCGACAGTGAGCTGAGACCTTCCCAGCCCTGGCCCACTCTGGCACTGGAAACATTCCAGGAGGCTCCTGAGGCAGAAGCAGCCACTTGACTGACTTTCAACGGGGAAGCTCAAGGCTGAGGGCAGTCAGGACTAACAGAGGCTGGGAGTCTCCCTGGCCGGGTCTCATGCCTCTCCTGGTAAGAAGAATGGAGTGAAGGAGCAGTGATGCAGATCTGGGCTCTGTTTAATTCCATGCTCACCGCTTGGCAGCTGGGGGACAAGTAAGTGCCTTCTCCGAACTTCACTCTCCACAGCTTAAAACAGGGCTCATCCTGCACGTCTTAGGGGCTGGTTGGCCATGATGTGCTTTTCAGAAAGGACTGGCACGTGGTGATCATGATAAATGGTTACATGTGATACACGGTAAACACTCAACAATGGCTGTTACCCTTCTTCCAGATTACAGCTTCTAAGCAAGGTTTTTAACCTAGAGGCCATGGAGCCCCAGGAAATCCACAGATGGAAGCTCTTGAAATCAGATACAAAGTGGTGTGTGTGTGAGTGTGCACATCTTTTTTCTCTAAGGGAAGAAACCATAGCTTTCATCAGAGCCTCAAAATGCTCTCAGACTGACAACAGGTTAAGAAACATTCTTAAGCTTCTGCGGCTTCCAAAGTGTTTAGCTCATTTTGTGTATCTTTGGTATAACTTTATGCGTGATTCTCAGAACTAAGCCTCTTCCATGCCTGTCCAAGAGGCCTACGTTTTACACATGACAGTACAACCTCTGTAAGAGGCCTTTATTATCTGGCAACGGTAGATTCACGAGAACATAATTGGAATTTCTAAGGTAGACATTCATCTTAATTTCAGCTACATAGAGTACTGGTGTCCTTACGTCTTTAAACAACTTCTTCCATAGTGTTTCTGACATAATTGATGGCCAAGGAAGGCAGCTGGAATGTTTTATTCTTAGGAAGTGGTCACTTCGTTCTAGAACAACAAAAACATCATAATGGATGACTTGGGAGCCCAGTCAGGGATGGGGTCTCCTCCTCAACAACCCAGATGAGTGGCTGGCAGCCCTGCAGGCTCCAGGAAGAGGGAGCTTAGCAGCTTCAACTCTCTGAATGTTAGTTTTCTCACACGGAGAGGAAGGCTGAGAATGTAACATCTCTTTCCTGGGGCTGCTGTGAGGATTCCCTAAGAATAACTGCAACACAGAGTAAGCACCTCGGATATTAACTGTTAGGTGCCCTCTCTACGTCTATGGTAGGAAGAAAAAGTACTCCTCATCTGATCCCTGAGCCACAGATTCTAGCCTTGAAAGTAACTTTGGGCCACTGCTATTTTCCCACCTCTTAAGGCAGCTCTTAGTGACCAAGTAGGAAACGAGCAGTTGGGAGAACTGCTGCAAAAGTGTCTGAGCAGCAAGTTCAAAGAGAACCTGTCTTCATGTCCAATGTTCCACGATGCAAATATGAGAATCAACTTAAAGCAAATAGAAAAAAACCTAAAAAATCACCTTAAAAACCTGAAGATTAACATTTCAGGACACATATTACATTCATTCATTTAAAAATTATTGTGCATCCCTGACGTGAGAGGTACTGTACTAAGCACAGGACTATACAAAGACGAGGAAGCACAGTGCCTCACTAAAGACATTTAGAGCAGGAACAGAGACAGACTAGTATACCCAACGCCGACCACAGGGTCAAGTCCGAGGCAGGGGCTGGGTGGGAGGGGGTGTTCAGCAAAGGCTTCTTGAAAGAATAATACTTGGGTTGTGTCTAGGAGGAGGAGTAAATGTTCACTAGGTCAAGAAAGGAGAAACAATATTCCACAGAGACAACAGCACATGCGAAAGTATGAAGATGAGAGAGGAAATGGACATTTGGTGACCTTAATGTTAGAGAGATCAGCACAGCATGAGGATTATGTGGACAGCTAAAAGAAGTGTGCTGCACACCCTCACTCCCATCCATCTGCTGTGTCCAACAGGGCACACATCATGGGGAATCCTGGAATTCATGGTTAAGAGTTTGGACTTCTTCCCCAGGGCCATGAAGTTTTGAATGGTTCTTCTTTTATGGAGATAAAGCTGGCATATAACATTGTATTAGTTTCAGGTGCAAAACATAATGATTTGATATTTGTATCTATTATGAAATGATCACCACGATAAGTCTAGTTAACATCTATCACTACACATAGTTACAACTTTTTTCCTTACGATGAGAACTTTTTTTTTTTTTTTTTTTTTTTTGCGGTACACGGACCTCTTACTGTTGTGGCCTCTTCCGTTGCGGAGCACAGGCCCCGGAGGCGCAGGCTCAGCGGCCATGGCTCACAGGCCCAGCCACTCCGCGGCATGTGGGATCTTCCCGGACCGGGGCACGAACCCGTGTCCCCTGCATCGGCAGGCGGACTCTCAACAACTGCACCACCAGGGAAGCCCTGATGAGAACTTTTAAGATCCACTTTCTTAGCAACTTTCAAATATGCAATATATTATTTTTAACTACAGTCACCATGCTGTGTATCACACCCCCATGACTTATTTATTTTACAGCTGGAAATTTGTACCTTTTGACCACGGATGCATGAGTCGATTTTAACTATTTGTTCTTTAGAAAGAGCTCTCAGGCAGTGGTGAGGAGAATGTCCTGGTAGGGAGAGATGGGAGGCAGCATTTTCGAGGCGAGCTGTGAGGACTGAAACAGGGAGGGTCTAAACTAACACAGAGAAAAAGAGTAAGATTGAGGGATGGAACAGGAGGTCCTGGTGATTGATTAGGTGGTGGCAGAAAGGGAGACAGTCAGACCAGGACCATTCCCAGGTTTATGGCTCGGTGGCTTAGTGAGATATGCTATGTTCTCTGGGGAAAACAGATGGAACAGTAGATATCTGCTGTGGCTGTTTGCACAGCCTCCACTTTCTCTTCTTTTCAATATTTTCTCTTTAAAAACCACCCGCTCCCTGCTCTCAGGTCACTCGGTTTAGGAGGGCTTTGCTGACCACCCTACCATGTACCTCTCCCACCTCCCACCCACTCCTCACACAGACTCCCTCCCATTCCTGAAGGCTCCAGGACTGGACCCACCATCAAGGTCGAGCCAAGAAGCATGTTCCCAATCTCTGGCCATAAGAACAGGTTCAGGCATGAGCATAGGATCAAAGCGGTCTAATTAGAGTAAATCCTGAATTATTCTCTTTTCCCACAGGGAGTAAGTCTAAAGCTGCTGATGAATATTTTACCACCATGAAGAAGACAAAAGCAGAACTGGATCCTTTCTGAACTTTTCCAATACAGGAGCCAGGATATGTCCCTTCCTACTTGAACACTGGGTTTCTGTGACTTGCTGACAAATACCAAAAAGTAAAGACAATTGTGTTTCAAAAAAAAAACAAAACTCAGAGTCTATTTTTGTAAGTGGTGGATTATAAAAACCTATATTACTGTGACACTAGCACCTTAGAACATTTAAATCTGCAAAAGACATTTAGGGACTTTATAGCAAATTATTTTGTGAATAATGAAAAGACAGACCGGACTGCTTTAGAAAATGTTACTGCAGCAGATACTGGCACCTTCACTCATTAAGTTAACATTTATTGAGTACCTTCAGGGTTCTTAGACTTGTGCAACAGAAACTAGAAAAGCGTATGCTCAGGTTTGAGCCGGTCCGTACGAGGCCCTTCCATAAAGAGCAGCTCTGTGTGCTGTTGCGACTGATCGTGTGATGTGAGCAAGGCCAGGTGTTTTGGGCTGGCCTGACAGCTGCACCCGATAGTGAGGACACCACCCGAATTTCAGTCTAGCCACCAATAAAACAAGGCCGGCGAAGCAGCACCTCGACTGAGCCCTCAGGTGAAAGACGGCACAGAACATGTTCTGCGTTCCTCTCCCCTCTAATAAAATATCCACTGACGTTTATGGAGGAGCCTGGATGATGCATCGTGCCGGCTCTCTCCTTTCTCTACTCTCCCTCCATGAGAAAACCCTGCCACTAGCATGGCTTTAACTGTCATTAATGCGCCGACATCTCTATGTAAATGTGCCTAAATTGTCACCTCCTACCCACCCTGCCTCCCAGTGGCTAGGCCCAAATAAATCTTCAAGTGTTCATCTCTGGCGGATACTGGCTGGTTTTGCCACCCTGTGTCCATTCCCAATTCTGATGGCACTGCTCCCATGTCCTTTGAGGAAGCACCCACCTATTCCCTACTGTGTGCTGTCTTAGCAGGGCTGTCAGTCAAGGCTTCTGGCTCAGCAGTGTGCCTGCCACTCAAACTAGGCCCAAGGAGTTCTCTTTCCTGCTTCCCTAAGTCCAAGGGCAGAGCCTTCCATGGGCAGACCTCCAGCTGTGTGCCTCAGGAAAAAGAACTTCAGTTCCTACTCCCCAGCCCCCCAGAGAGGTTTTGTTTCTATCCTGAGAGTGGTTCTGACTTCCCTTCGACCCTTAGGATATCCTCCAGGTTGCATTTTGTTTTCTGTTGCTTTACAACTAGAGAAACTTTAGCCATATATAATCCACTGCCATTTAAACACTAAGCAATAGTGACATTCATAGCATACTCTGCAGCTTGTAAAGTACTTTCACATTCCATTTATCTCTTTTAATCAACCTTCCTGGAACTGAATTTTTCTCCTCCCCCCAAATAAATCACTTATTGATTTCTCTATTTCTCACAACAGCACGATCATTCTTTCAATCACTCAAGCTTTTTTAATTCTCATAATGATTCTGACTGTAATCAGTCACCTAACGATAAATCTGGGCTCTTCCAGGTCGATCCCTCCCTTTCCATTCTCTCTGCCTCCACCTTTGCAGAGCTTTCCTCACCTCCCACCAAGGACTGCTGACTCTGCTACCAACCTACTGCCTCCAGACCATCCTAACGCCGCTGGGAGAGGATATGGCTAAAATTTTATCGTTGTCACTCCTCCTCCTCTACCTGTGGTTTTCAGAACAAAGATTATAGCACAATGATTTATAGGGCAATTCCCTAGCCTCAATTCTGGGCTGTCTCCAAGTATACTATCTTATAGTACACTATCCCTCAGCACAAAACATTTGCTAGAACAAGTGTTTTCATATACGTACTAGATTGAAAAGAAATTGCTACAATTTTTTGCAGCTCGCTCTGATCGTAAGTGGAGTCTTTCAATACCCCTTGAATCTGGGGTGACCTTGTGATTTGATTTGGCCAATGCGAAGGTAGCAACTATAATACAGTACAAGCAGAGGCTTAAAGATCACCTCGAATTGGGATTTTCTCTTTCACTGCTTTTGGAGCACTGCTTGTCTGCCACATAAAGAAGCCCATGCTAGTCAGCTGGAGAATGGGAGGCACATGCCCCAGTTACCTGTTAATGTGACCTAATAACTGCCAGACATAAATGGGGTCATCCTAGATCATCCAAACTACCAGCTGACTGATGATAACTGAGGAACTCAACCAAGACCAGCAGAAGAACCACCTAGCTGAACTCAACCTGAACTGCCGACCACAGAATTGCAAGCTATAGCATCATTTTAAGCAACTACATTTGGGGGTGATTTGCTACACAGCAATGGATAACTGATAAAACATCTAAGCTGATTTGGTTAATTTCTCCTGGGAATTCCTTTTCAATTACTACTCAGTGTCTTGGGCACTCAATCATAAAGTATCTTCTTTCATCTTTTGTACCATTATTTTCCATGTGTCCTATTTCCCCCTTGTAAGTTCCTTGTGAAGAGACTCTGCATATTTTTATATCCCATGTATGTACAAAGTGTATACACAATGACTATTTAGGAATCGATCAGTACTTTTCCAGGACCCAGCCATCAATCATATCAATTAATATTAATCATTTCAACACATATTTTGATCATTACTTTTAAAAGCTTAAAAAAAGAGCTGATAAGGTACAAACCATAAAATATAAAATCTAGTTATCTAACCTATGTAAAGCAAAAAATCACGCATAGGGGGCTTTCCTGGTGGCACAGTGGTTGGGAGTCCACCTGCCAATGCAGGGGACACGGGTTCAAGCCCTGGTCCGGGAAAATCCCACATGCCGCGGGGCGGCTGGACCTGTGCGCCACAACTACTGAGCCTGCGCTCTAGAGCCCGCGAGCCACAACTACTGAAGCCCGCGCGCCTGGAGCCTGTGCTCCGCAGCGGGAGAGGCCACCGCAGTGAGAAGCCTGTGCACCGCAGTGAAGAGTGGCCCCGCTCGCCGCACTGGAGAGGGCCCGCGCGCAGTAGCGAAGACCCAACACAGCCAAAAATAATAAATTTGAAATAAAAAAAAAAAAAAGTGCCTTGAGGTTTGCAAGTTACGGCATAAATCTTGATAATAACCATACATTTAAAAAATATCATGCATAGTATAAATCATATTAGTAACCATTTCATTGATTCATTTTCAGAAAATTAATTCTTGTAAGTGGAATCTGCACACCAGTCTAAGGGGCACAAGGAAACAAGTATATAAAGGTAAAAGCTTCACAGAAGCAAATGTCTGATTTTCACCAGGAAATTATTTTTCTCCCAAGACACTTATTTCTCCTATGTGGTTTGCAACCCTAATCTGACAGACTGCCAAAAACAAGCCTTCTAAGAGTGTCACTGATTCTCTTGCTGCTGTTCAATTAGATTTTGCATTTAGAAGAGAAATTCCCTTGTGTTTCTTATAATGATGTACCTGCTCCTTGGGAGATTTCCTCTCTTGACAAGAAATGCCTTCAGTATGGCAAGAAAAACAGCTCCAGGCTTTCTCTGATAATATCAAAGATCATTTGTTTGTATTAGATGGTTATGTGGGTTTCCCTCCTCTTAAGAGCAGTAAAGTACCGTTACAATTCCTTCCCAGACAACAGAGCACACAAAGTTTCTTGGCCTCTGTTCTGCATTTCTACTATATACCTGCACAGGAACAACTACTTGGAAGTAGCAAAGCTGTGACATAGTAGACAGAGAAATTCATTTGCTTTAGTCCCTTCCTTTTGGATATCAATACACAATAAATGTCAAATCAATAAATGCAGCATCATTTCAAATCCACCATATTGTAACCTTTCCTCATGAAATGCTTCCTATAAATAAAATGAAGTTTATGTTCAAAATTGTATAGCTTATTTTTGATATTTAATTTCTAACTGAGATGTCCAAAGATCCTTAAGAGAACGACCATCGTTTTCTTCCTGTTTCTAGACCTGGAACTCCTACATATTTGGTTATGGGTAATCTTCAGTTAATACTGCCTTCCAGAGAGACTTCTGCTATGCTGATGAAAATGTCACACCTTTTCAAATAGTTTTAAGGACACCTTAAGGGTGTCTTCCTAGACTCTAACCAAGCTGAATGTAATTTAATATTGAGATGCATCAGAAATATCCAACAGACATTCTCTCCCAGATGTAAACACATTAACATACTGCTTTCCCACACCTTGTCCTCTTTGCCTTTTAAAATTTCAGTATGTACAAATGAAATACAGATTTCAACCCATTCCCAACTGGGACATCTGCTCCATAATAAGAGAAATAGGTTTTTGCCTTCCTGCAGATTCAGCAAGGAAAGCCCTGCTTGAAAATGATGTGTTTAGAGTGACACCTTGGAGGACTGACATACTCTGCACACATGTAATCCTCATAAACCTCCCCAGACAGCCCTTATTTCATTTTGCAAACTGCATCCTGGCTGGGCTCCACAGCACGTGGTGTGTGGTGAGACTGCCCTGCAGTGGTTCTCCCTTCCTCTGGGCTCTTTGATGGACACTTGTCAGTAATAGCCAAGAGGAGTGGGGCCCAGCCACCAGCAAGTGAAAAACGGCCACTGATAGTAAGTTTAATTAACTTTCCCAAGGAAAGCCTGTTCCCACAGGAAAAAACACCACGTTTCCCCCCCCTCCTAGCGGTCCATTGAAAATGAGCAACAATGCTGTTGCCTTTTTGTTTCCCAAAGACTTTCTTCCCCGCAAGCAGTAGCGTGTTCCTCAAAGAATGCTAGTATTTCCTGTGGAAACTGTATGGCTGCCAGTAATGGCTCATAATTTTCCCTCTTTTCTTTTCGTAAAAATGAAATAAACAAAACGTGGCATTTGACAATAGCCAAAATACCAGTTCACCTCACTTACCACCTGCAGATGAAAGTCATCACCACGGAAGAAGGCCAGGAGACAAACACTCCTGGCTAAAACTGACGCGGACGAGCCCGGGACGCAGGACGGCGCCCGAGGGTGGCGGTCGAAGCCCGGGCAAGACGGAGCAGCCAGTGGGCGCGGTGCGGCTGAGTGAGGGGCTCCCCTTGGGCCGTGGCAACCCCAGGCGTCCCTCTTCTGCGATTACTATTATTGTTGGTGGTGCTGTTGCTATTACTATTACTTCGCCCCTCATTATCTCAGCTCTTAGGAGCCGCGGCACTGCCCATCCCTGCCTCCGATACGATCCCAGGTAGCAGCAAGAATAATACCCACACGAAACCGGCAAATGAAAAGAACAATCCTTTGGAAATTGAGGCGGGGGCTGTTCCCCCCTCCCCCAAGGAGAGTAGCCGCTTGGCAGCTGCCGCCGCCGTCGCTGTAGAGACCTCCCCCCAAACCCTTTCTGCAGAGGCACCGCCGCTACTCGAGCAGCCGGGACTCGCGGCACAAAGGGGGCCCGGGGCTCGGTGGGAGCCAGGGCGACACCCGCCCCGGTCGCCCGGTGCAAACTTGTAAAGGCTCAGCCGCCCGCGGCGCCGCCCCCCACCTCCCCGCGGCGCCCGCCCAGGACCTGGACTCACCGGGGGCGCCCGGCGCTGCGGCGGCTCGGGAGCGCGGACTACGGACGGACGGACGGATGGACGGCGGCGGCGGGAGCAGGAACCGCCGCAGCCGGAGCGGGCGGGCGGCGGAGGCGCTGCCGCGGCCCCGCTACGTCACAATGCGGCCGGGCCTCCGGCGCTGCTCCCCGGGCCCCGCAACAGACGCGAGCGGGCGGGGGCGGCCCCGGGGCGGCGGGCGCGGAGCCGGCGCGGAGGGAAGCGGGGCGCGGCGCGGGCGCACCTCTGGGATGGGGGCGCGGTCACCGCTGCCCGGGCTTCAGGGGCCGCCGTGCCCTCGCGTTGCAGTGCGCCGGGTGCCCGCCCCCCCGGCCCGCGAGCCCCCTCAGCCTGACTGACGGCGACCCTCCCCGCGGCGCCCCCCGGGCGGCCCGCGCCCCGACCGCACCGCCTCGTCACCCCGTACCCCCGCCCGCCCTCCTGCCCGAGGCGGTCAGCGAACCTGCTCTTTCTTCTGTACCTTTCGCTCTGGTACCTCTGCTGCCTTTGCCGCCCCTCAACTGGCTTTCTCCGCTCCTCCCCTCCTACTTTTTGCCCCGCTTCTCCCTTTCTCCTCCGCCTCCCTCCCCCGTTTGGCGGCCTCTCCCCCCGGAGATGAAATCGCCCCTCACCGTGATCCCTGCGTCAACTGCTGCCACCTCATTGGTCCCCAAACCATTCCAGGGTTCCAGCCTCAGCCGGGAAAAGAGACTCGGGGAGGGCGGGAGGGGGCGCAACGGAACATGGGCACTGTCCTGGGAAATTGCTGTGCTTCGGGAGCCCCTGGCAGAGTCCTCAGGAGCTGGCACAGTCCTCAGCCCCCAATCCTCCCCCGCCCCACGCCAGGCTTGCCCACCCTAGAGGACTTCGCCAAGGAGGGAAGGGCAAGGGGGCTTTGCCCGGAATGTTCTGTGCTCAAGTGTGGGTGGTGGATGGAGGAGACTTTGGTCTAAGCGAATGGCTTTTTAATTCAACAACATTTAATACACCAACGGCCCTGCAGTAATATTAACTTTACTCTTAGCGTCTCTTTCTTAATTGGTGGGGGGGGGGGGGGGGTCGGGGTGGGGAGCTGCTGGATTAGGCATCCACAAGTCAGCAGTGGTGACTGCCTCTTTCCTTCCTTGTTTCCGAAATGAACTCAGGAGGAGTGGAAGCGTTTATGCTAACCTTGGCTCCCGATCATCTCGCTTTCGCCCTCTGGAAAGCTTTCAATGGTTTTTAAGAAATCTCTTTCCCGGGAGAGACGTCTCAGAGAAGCTCACTCAGCAAAGCCATTGAGGGCCACACTCTTGCTCCTGGGTGTGGCTGCTCGCCTGATGCTGCTCCAGAGAAAATTGCGAGGAAGCAAGTTCTCGTCTGTCCGCTTAAGGGCCTCCTCCTTCCCCTGCCAGTTCCAGAAGACAAGGGTGGCGCCACGATCCTGGGAAATTCGGCCCTATCTGGGTTAGTGGCAATGGGGATGTATAGCATGTGTAAGACCGTCACTGAAAACATATTACCAATAAAAAAGGAAGGGCCTGGTTGTTTAAAAACTGTGGTTCCCTGGATGACTAGCGAAATATTGCAAACAGTGCCTATGTAGTCCAGGGGCTGCTTTGTTGGCATTTCAGGAAAGAGGCCATTGTACTATTTGGAGGACATGGCCCAGCAATCCCTGCCCTGGACCTATTTGGAGGAGTACAATAGTCACTGAAATAAGGACTACCTTGAAGGCCCGCAGAAGACATTTCACATGCTTTTAATTCCATTTCCTATTGAGAAACTAAATTTCTCTCTCTGCTTTTTGACATAAACAGCCAAAAGCATGTTCTGCAGTGTTATAATTTGTTTATTGTAATTTATCATATATAAGACTTTAAGTACATACATGGAAACTGGCTTCACAATTTAAAAAATACACATTATCCCTCAGAAGATATAAAATCAGATGACATCATATGGCACTAAAAATACTTGAAAATATTGGGTTTAATTCTTTCACATCTGGTTAAAATAAAAATGCCTTTTTTTTTTTTTTTTTTTGCCTAGTATAAACTCTAAGAAAAGCACATCTTGCTTCCATCCAGTAGATATGGATGGAGTTGGTGTCACCCTTGATATGTTCTATACACAACATACTTTTATTGCCATCCTCTTAAATATTTTGACAGCCTGCTTTTTTAAAAATCAAATTTTAACTTATTGAACGAGTAATTTTTTGAACAGTTATAAATGGCTATTTCTTTCCAACTGCCCTAAACATCTACTCTCTCTAAGAATAAGCCAGGTGTTAACTCAGTGTAAATAGTTCAACAAGAACTATTCTGAGTATTCTGATTCTGTTGCATGGTCAGAAAATGGGTTGTCAGAGGAAAGAAAATTTTGTTTTTGTGTAGCCAAGGAATAGCATGCCATAGTCTAAAAGAGCAACCTTTGAGATATTGTTTCAGATATTTTCCCCGTTTGCTTTTTTAGTTCTTTTGTTATGGTTCATTCTGTTTCTAACATGTTTTTGATTACATGTTTACCATTGTTTCCATGTGATTATTTTTACACTGTAAAAATAAACCTGTGCTTATACACAGTTTCCCACATAGGTGATGAGTTTGCTTTTACTTGGACTGTTCATTGGTTTGCTTCTCCTGTGCACAGTCTTGCCAAATCCTAAACCACAAATTGATATACCAAAGTGTGGAAGTAGTGAAGTAATTGGGATTGAAACAGAGCTAGATTTTAGACTGGATGGCAAGCAAGCCAGCTTCCTCAAAATAACATTGACTTCTTAACAAGCTAATAAACTGTTCTGCCCACTCCTTCCGTGGCTTCTTACTACCAACTAGCCTCTAATACTCAGTTTCCTATTCCAGCAGGTGCCTCTACAGGCTAGTACTAACTATGGAATGGTTTACCAGCCATAGCTACTAGATTATTTTTAGAATTCCCATGCCTGTCACAGCGTGGAGTATGCAACTCTTAGAGCATTTAGTATATTTCTGCTTCATGTCCATTTCTACTCCCCTTCTATTCAATTGTCAGTTTCCATTAAATGCCAGGGAGTTCATACTACTCATAGTTGGATCTGTGACACTGAGCAGATTTTTATATTCAAGAGTTAGCTACCGAAAATAATTAGTACAGAAATTCATTTCACCGTATATCATCTGCCAAGGAGTTGCCATGTAATTATTCATTCAATTATTACAATTAAACAGCTGCCTCTTTCTTTTTACAGTTTCCATAATATATCTTTATTGTGCTACAAAAATTGGATAAACCTGCTACAACACTGCCAGTGATCAAATAGACGCCATTTTTTTCCCATCCTTTAAGTGTTGATTTGCTTAATAAAACATCCAACTCTGCATTAAAGGTTCAGATTTTTATTTCTCATTGCAGAGTCTGGATCACTGAAGAGAGTCCTGTTTGGGGTCCTTTCTGATTTCTGGTTGGGACCTATAATTCAGCTGGGCCAGACTGCTCTTTTATTCTGGAGTCAAGTTTGCTTTGTTTGCTGTACAAATGTATATGGTTAATTATAAGATATGTATATCAAGAATCAGATCACACTGCATCTGCAAATGTGATTGTATTAGTCATGATAGGTTAGGTTATGCTGTGGTAACAAACACTCATGCAACAACAACCCCAAACGTGCATAGATCATTAAAAATGTATTTCCTGCTCTCACTGTATGGCAATTTCAGGTCAGCTGCATCTCTGATTCATATCTTTTTCACTTTAAGACTCCAGCCTAATGAAACAGCCACTAACAGCAATGTTGCTGGTCATTCTAGTGAGAGAAAGAGAACTTGAAGGTCTCATACGGGGAATTAAATGCTCCAGCTCAGAAGTTACACGCGTCACGTCTCACAACTCATTGGCCACAACTAGTTATGTGGCTCCACTACTCACAAGAGGACAAGGAAGGGCATCCTACAATATACCAGATATTTGGTAAATAATAAGATGAGGAGGTGTGAACATATTACACTTTACTGTAGATCTTATAAAACAGGAGAAAAATCTCTGTGCATTTTACAAAAAGCCATAGAACTGAAATATGGAAATAGATGATGAACAGAAGTATAAATTCTATAGCAGTTTTACCTTCTGAAACAACCACAAAATCAAGAGCAAAGAAATGTGACTGATAAAGAATGATTAGGAGCCCAGTTTTTGAACATTTTTGAGTTTCACAGAGAAAGGAATGGTTACAGAAACACATGGTTTTACCCAGTTTTCCACCTGGTTATAGGACATTCTCACATGTTCTCCCCACCTCCTTTTCCCAGTACACACCTCCTTATCTTTGACTTGTTTGGACAGAGCTTATCTTTGCTATACCCGTGGGTGTTTGTGTGCCTGAGGTGAGAGTGACTAGGAATTTATCATTCTTCACCTGACCTGTTTTCTGTGGTCATTTCTTCACTTTCCAGTGATTTTTTTTTCCCTTCAATATTTCTTCTTTTCTCTCTTTTTGGAGCAAGTTTTAGCCTTTTGCTTCATCTTAGCACTTCTAATAAAGCTAGAATTGGAGAGGGAGATGAAATTCAAGCCCAGGAGCTTAGCTGCTTATAATACTATAGCAACTTCAATAAAAGATTGGGTGTAGAAGAAATTTTATGCATTGTTAACCTGATTCACTGAGATATTCCTGAGATTCCATTTAATCCTATTACTGTGCTTTACCTACCCTTACAGATCATTGGCAATTCTGTTGTTGGTATTTTTAAATGGAAAAAATTAGACCATGTACAAAAATGCAATCAGATGAATGTCTTGCCATGTGTTCTGAGACAGCCTGGGGCAAAAACGCAAAGAAAGTATCCATCAGGGATTAAGGAGTTTTGGATAAATCAACTGATTTGGGACCATGATTTTCCCCTGTGCTCCTCTTCCATAATGAACCACCAGCAGGGAGCAAATCTGCTGTAAAACTGCTGGGATACCTAGAGGAACTCTGGATTCAAACTCTATACAAAGTTTTCATGGCTGGATTTAACTATACTTACTTTAACCCCGTAGTTGGATTTGTGCAGGTTCACACGTTATTCTACCTGAAGTTGACTTGGGCTCACTCTTCACCGTGGCCCTAAGAGACACTCTGCCCATTCTTAAGCTTCATCCACAAACCTTCAGTTGTGATTTAAAAGTGATATTTCTGCAGCAACCTGAGCCCAGTGGACTGGTCTCTTCTTCCAGGGACTCCACCCACATCATCTTCAGTAGGTCACTTTTTCCAGGTTACTTTTTATGGAAAGCCTTTTCTGTCCCAGAGTGGCTTGATGCATTCAGATCTATTTGAACTAATCTTCCTTTGGGTCACGTCACATCTCCCTATGTGTCCACTGATGCCTCCAATCTGAATCCATTTGCCATTGATCATGGTGAAGCCAGCCTGAGCCCTGCGTTCCCAGAAATCAGCAATGGTTGAGAAGGGCCCCCACCGTTTTGTGTTCCAGAAAATGACTTACCACAAAAAGCCACCTCCCCGTGAGCAAACTCATGGTCCAGTCTTTCTCATGACTCCATAAGATTTGCACATGACTCTCTTGTTTACCTACGAGAAGGCCACACTTTCCCTTTTCTGCCTGAATGTGCTGACAAGACTAGACCCAGACCCTCCAACTTCCCATTCTTTGTCTCATGAATGAATAGCTGAGATTAGAACTGTTTGTCCCACTGAAACTTGCTAGACACAGAGAAAAACATTTCCTGTTCAGCTAACTGACCTAGACTTCCCCTGATTACAGCAATCCCAAATGTAACTCATCCCCCCTGTAACTAGTCTGTTCTTCTCTATAAAAGTCTAACGCAACATCACCCCTCAGAAACACCCTGATACTCAGAGTTAGGGTGGCCTTCCAATTGCAATAGCCTGAATAAAATCAATCTCACTTGTCTGGTTTTTGTCTTTAATACCATCCTTTCCCCCTTTTAAATTCCGGTCTCCTTTTGTCATCTTCGTTAATAGCGACTCCAGTCACTGATGTGAATTGATGTCATGGATCTGTTATTTAACTCTAAAATGGTTTTTTCTAAGCAGTCTTTTACATCTAACATTTTTATCTCTAAGGGAACTACTTCACACTCTATAGCAAAAACTGGGAAGTGTTTAAAATCCTTCAAATTGTACAGCCTTATTATTCAACTTTTTCTTAGGTTTGTTTTTTTCTGTTGGTGAAATAAATATGTCAGAGTATTCAACTTAGTTTGGGATAAATGATCAGCATTCTTGCGTTCATAACATGGCATGTATATATAACAATATCTTAGTTATTAAATATTCAGCCACAGCATACTCTATGCTATACCACTAGGTTAATATATTTTCCAGGGCTGCCAAATTAGTAATTTGCCTGCTGGGTTACACTACTTTCCAACTTGGGCCAAGAGAACAGATAAATAATTTTGGAGACGCAGACCCAGGATGGGTGGTTTCAACAATTGGTATATCCCACTGATGAAAGCCCTCTTGAGAGAGAGAGAGAGAGACAGAGAGACAGAGAGTCAGAGAGAGACAGAGAGAGAGACAGAGAGACAAAGAGACCCTCTCAAGGAGGGGCACCTGTAGTTTTCCTTCCAGGAATGATTCTCTGATACAGGCCAATGTGCCTAAAACCAAACATTATCTGAGGCCATCTGACCCTGATTGCAAATCGTCCTGCTTCTTTCCTTTAGCAAGGAAAAAAGAGAGAGAAAACTCACTTAAGATTGGAAAACTATGGCTGTGAGGTCTTGTGAAGTTCATATTCTGTAAACATGGAGTATTCATAAGCAAGGGCACGTTGAGATACCAGAGATCTCACAAGTGTGCATAAACAGATTAAATCCCTAACTGGAGGTTTTGGTATTTGAAATGAATTTGATGACGTTGTTTTAAACAGGAACGTAGGTCAGCTGAGTGTGGTTCAATGATTTAAACGGGAACGCAGGTCAACTTGGGAACACCATGCCATGTTCACTGGGACCAGCCACGATCCCAGAATATGAAACCTATGAAAATGCACTCCATTGATTACTTACCAATTGTAACCAAACTGTATATTTAATTGCATCTGTTCCTACAGGCAACTACAAAGTCTCTCTTCTACATTTTAATGATTTTATCATAGCATATAATCTGTGCTTTGAATATTACTGTGATATGTATGTACTTGGATTCAGGATTTCTGTTGTCTTTACAAGTAATTCATCTTTTTTCTCACCTATTCTACCTTGACACCAAAAACACGCATTTGGGGATGACTGGATAGCTCTACAGATGATACCCATGGCTATGAAATGGAATAAAATGATTTAGATTTTATGAGGATTAAACCTATAATAGACTGGTCTCTGACTTTAAGCAGCTTCTAGGGATTAATAGAACAGAAACCTTTTCCCCTTGGATAAGCTATGCAAAGACTTTAGAACTGGTTACCTCTAATTAGCAGAAGAAAGCTGTCAGTGAATGGAATGCATAAGTAATTATAATCCCCACTGTTCCAGACCAGAATAAATCCTATTTCCAAACAGGTTTTGTGAAGAAAGACCAGTTCTGAAAATGAAGTAAGATTTTCAGTCTGCCTAGATATGACTGTCTTACGAGTTTTACTTTCTTCCACAAATTTATAGCTTCCAGTTTCCAATTCCTCGTCCTGGGGACATATGGTCCTCTTTAGAAGAAAACAAGGAGAGAAAAGCTAAATACATATTGGACTGGATGAGAAAAGCTGATGGCTGATGAAAAACGTTCCTTGTAAATCATGGGAAATGTTTTAAAGGTGGTTTGTGGGAAGAATGGAGAAAGATGTAACTGTTGATAGGCTGAATGCTTTTAAACTCAAAGTCCAAGGCAGCCCTGCAGTATAGAGGTTAAGCACACTGATCTGGGAGTCAGACTCCTTGGGTGTAAATCCCAACTTCCCTTCTTACCACTTCAAAGTTACTTCATTTGACCAGGCCTTAGTTTCCACAGCTACAAAATGAGATGTTAATAGTGCCTACCCAGAAGATTGTTATGAGAATTAAATAAGCTAATATTCTAAGAAAACTTAAAATTGAACACATTAAAAAGTTTAAATAAATATTTGTTAAATAAATGTACTCTAGAAAGCCTATGGCACCTGGGTGAATTCACTGGAAAAAATGAACTCTGAAGCTGAGTGCTGCCTAGCTGGATAGAAATATCCCTATTTCTCTATTTGTATCACAGCATTAAATAGCACTAGAATTCTTTTCTCCTTAAACTACAATAATAGTACATCCTGGATTCCTATATGGTCTGTATATAGTTGTTCACAACCCCACTTTTATTATAATCATTTAGATTATTGGAAATATTATTTAGAAAACCTTTCAGTTCATGTTTTAGTATTGCCATTGGTTCTCTGACAATTTAAGATTTAAAAAAAATTTTATCCTCTAGTTTGATATTTAACTTCATTTGTAAACAGCATTTAACATTCTACCGAGACCTCCAATGGTGATTTGACTAACAATTCAGGAACAGGTGGAGAAGAAATATTTTTTTAAAGAAACATTTTTAGCAAAAGAAGTATCATCAGCATTTAACTCTAGGGCTGTCAATATGATTTTGATATGTTTACCATTAAAGTGATATAAATGGAAAAATACTGTTCTTGGGAAAATGCAAGGTACTTGTTTACACATTTATTCAGCAAATATTTTTGAGCACTTGCTGTGCACTGTGTTAATTGTTTAGGATATATTGGAGTGGACAGAACAGAGACATCAGACTGACCTTATAGGTAGTCAATAAACAAGTATATGTCCGTGTTGCAAAGAGCTATGAAGGCAAAAACAGATTGCTGGGGGGCAGGGGGGAAAGAAAGAGAGGACATAGTATAATGTTGGGTGGTCAGGGAAGGCCTCTGAAGTTTGAAGAAAGAAAAGAGGACAACCATGTGAACAGTGAGAAAAGAGATCCAGACAGAGGAACCAGATCCGACTGCTGAGTATCCTTCCATCAACCATGAAGAAACCAAAAGTGTTCAGAGCCATTCTCAAAAAATTAAGTGATTTAAGGAGGGCCATATGTCAGCTACCCCTTGGCCTGGTACCACATACATACAAAAACAAAACTAATCATCAATGCCACCATTAACCATATATTCGGGAAACACAAGTGGAAATGTTGACTTATTAAAGTGCTTACAAAGCATCTATGAGAACAATATCACCGCATAGTGATAATCCCTAGACAGCAAGTCTTCAAAGAAAGTAAAAACCCCTACAGTATACTCCCTGGTGTGAGGATCAAGCAATGCTATTGGGAATGTGTAGCTGAAGTAGAAAGGAGATTAATTGTTCCAAAACACTAGAGAATTGAGACTAGAACACAAAACACATTTAAGAGCAAGTAGGTAGCAGAAAATCATGAGGTGGTGAAAAGTTCTATGAGAATCATAAATAATCAGGTAGATACATTTTAAACATTTTATCTAATTTGGAATTTCACTTAAGAGTTGTGACCTAGAAATTTGGAACGCTTCTCCTCAACTTTCCACATTTTCTAAAACCTGTCATGACCTTGGCAACGGCTTTTAGTAGCTACATTGACTGGGGGAAAGAACTTGGAATCTTGGTACAGATTTGAGGAAATGAGGATTTTTGGAAAAAAAAACAACAAAACAAAAGATTCTATTGTTCACAGCATACTGAACTACTCATAAATCTGTAATATTCTATAAAAACACAACAGGTCCACAGCAAATGCTCTAAGTATAGCCTGCAGTGTCCCTCCAGGGCTGCACAGTTCCACAGAGTAGCCACTAGCCAGAGGTCTTTATAAGCACTCAAACCGTGATTAGTCCAGACTGAGATGTGTTGTGAGTGTAACAGACACACTGGATTTCAAAGTCTTAGTGCAGAAGAAAGAATGCAAAATATCCCATTAATAATTGTACAATGTTGGGCTATATTAGAGTAAATAATATATTGAAAATTAATTTCACCTGTAATCTTTTTTCATCCACCTACTTCAAAACTTAAAATTGAATATTTCACTTGCATTATATTTCTATTGGACAGCTCGGTTCTAGGGAATGTGAAAAATCACCCCATCATACCTGCTCCCTAACATCCATCATACACCATTGTGTCAAAACGGATGACAGTGTCGTCAGAGGGTGGCTAGCCAGCTTCAGGTTTTGGTGGGAGGTAACAGATGGATGTGACAGTTACACAGTATTGGAAAAATTGATGCTTGGTAGAAAAACTCATTGATAAGTATTGGAGAAAAATTATTGATGTGCTCTATAGATGTTCCCAAAGAAGGAAACCGGGAGCATAAAAACATAAAACAAAGCACTACATTATCCTTATGCCAGTGACTGAGGGGCTGCAGGATATACTGTCCTTCAGATTGCTTGTGCTTTTTAATATTTTTATTACTTTTTTTTTGCTTGTTTTTTTTTTTTTTTTTTTTTTGCGGTACGCAGGCCTCTCACCGCTGTGGCCGCTCCCGCTGCAGAGCACAGGCTCCGGACGCGCAGGCTCAGCGGCCATGGCTCACGGGCCCAGCCGCTCTGCGGCATGTGGGACCCTCCCAGACCGGGGCACGAGCCTGCGTCCCCTGCATCGGCAGGCGGACTCTCAACCACTGCGCCACCAGGGAAGCCCCTGCTTGTTTTTTTTTTAAAAAAGAGAGCATGCATAATTTTCCAAACCTATACCCCACCTCCCTTTCTTTCCTCTAAAACAGCAACTCAACAAGCAGAAATAAACCTTTACAATCAATAAGCTAAGGTAGCCAATGGGTATTCTGCAAACTTCATGACAATAGCCCCACTCCATGTAGATTATGCAACAGATGTTGATGATGCTTAGCATGAGCTGAGGATAGAGAAAAAACTATTGTGTCTTCATACTTGGCTAAAGGAAAAATCTTTCCCCATGAAAAGATCTGCATAAAAGTACACCCTTAGCAAACTGACTAATATGTCAGGCTTCAAAGTGACCAGACTGTACACTTACTGTTTTACTAATCCTCTGGCTTCTGCTGTTTTGAAATGGTTACAGAGAAGCCCATTTTGGAATATTTTGCCCTTGGCTTTAACACTTGGCAGAAAAGTTCACTGTTCTGCTCTTCCTTGTGTAAGTTATAAAGCTGTTTGTCATCTGTAGTATCCGGAACACCTGCTTTTTTTAAAGGACTGCTGGCTCAGGGAAAAGAGCATAAGTTATTTTTATGCAACTCACCAACTCAAGGCTTTTAAAAAACCCATCTGAAACAGTGTATTTCTCCCCACCCCCACTCAAATAAAATATGTTAAAAATCAGAATATTTCATTTTACCAGCTTCCTTTTGAGATAAATCATTGGAAGACAAATGACAGGACAGTTGGGTAAACCAAAGCAAGAGCCTTTTGCTCATAACAGGATACACATGGGAAGAAGAACACAGGCAATCTCGTCTCCCAATCCAGAGAGAGATTTTTCAAAGAACTTATAGAAACTTAAGGAGGAAAAATTTTCAAGAATTTAGGAAGACCAAGGAGATGAGGGAGGCTCTATTACTTCTTCATATGGAGTGTGACACATTTTAAATCCCATGTTTAGTGTATATCTGTTGTTTTTGCCTACTTGGCAGACCTTCTCCCTTCTTGTAACAGCTATTATCTTTTTCCTCTGGGAACTCTCCCTTCCTCAGCTGATAGATGTGTTTATCACTTGATCTGCCTCCCTGGCCATAGGGATGGGCACAAGACTAACCAATCAGAGTCTCTCATCCTCTTGGCCATAGGAATGGGCACAAGACTAGCCAATCAGAGTCTCTCATCCTCTTGGGCCATGGGGTGGGCGGATTGGTTGGGGCTATTGAAAAAGAGGCATTCTTTCTTGTTCTCTTGGGGTTGTTATCTCTGAGAGTGATGTAAGACTTGGGCAGTTGTGGCTACCATCTTTGCTACCCTGAGAAGACAGGCTGACTGAGAATGAAGACAATATAGAGAAAAGTAGTGCTGAGAGATGTAAAAGTAAAGAAAATCTTGATGAAAAAATTTTAGCCCCCGGATTTCTTAATTACATGATCACAAAATTCCCACTCAGCTTTTCTTTTCAGCATAAGCTAGTTTGAGCTGGGTTTCTGCTCATTATAATCTCTTATAATCAAAAGATTCATAACT
The DNA here is from genome assembly GCF_964374135.1 of Grampus griseus. Classification (NCBI taxonomy): domain Eukaryota; kingdom Metazoa; phylum Chordata; class Mammalia; order Artiodactyla; family Delphinidae; genus Grampus; species Grampus griseus. The sequence goes on along the minus strand of NC_139019.1, from coordinate 100,129,931 downwards.
AATATAGTATGTTTGAGTGCAACTAAAAACTGTGTCAAAAAGAGAAAGGAAGGAAAAAGGAGTAATAAGGGCCCCCAAAAATGAAGAAAAGAAAGAAGAAAACTGGAAATGATTAGGTAATTTCTCTTCTTTTCTCTCAATGTGTTAGCAGAAATTACATACATACACACATACACACAATAGAGTTTACATGCATGGAAACTCTAAAGAGAATATCAATCTTAACTCACCACTGGAATTGAACACAAACTAAATAATTGCAATAAAATTAACCATTCCTGGCACAGGAGGTGGTCTGCATGCAAAAGTGCAAATTTTTGAACCATACCTCTCAGCTCTATTGTTTTTTTCTATTTCACCATTTCCCTCTTTTTTAAATAAAAAATTGATGGCTTTTAAAAATTAATAAACCAATATATACTCATTAAAAAATATAAGTAGTAGAGAAGTCGTCATTAAAAAATAAAAATCCAAACCTTACATATCAAACCCTATTCTTCAAGTGTTTGAGTGTACTCTTCCAGATCCTCTTCCTTGCATTTATCAAAAAATATTTCTTTTCCTTTTAACAAAAAATGGAATCAAGGTACGCATCTTGTTCCCAAATTAATTTGTTTTTTAACAATTAAAAGCATCTTATGAACATCTTTTCACATAAAACATATAGGTCACCTCATTTTATTTAGCAGCTAATATTTCAATGTATTGAAGAACATTAAGTCGGTCTCTAGTTTTTTTTCTATTGCTTTTGCTGTTAGACCTAATGATTATAACAAACAACCTTCAACATATTCTTATACTCCTCCCTTTTTTAAAATTATGATCATTTTTATTATTGTTGCAGCTCTTTCCTAATAAAAAACTGTGAACTAATGATCAGAACAAGGGCCAATTAAAATCTCCACCTTCTACACATCCTTATGCACACACCCAGTGGGTCTGATGAAACAGGCAGCGGTGAGGCATGATTTGAAGTGTGACATGGGAAGAAACATCAACCTAAATGATCTGACCCAGGACCGGTGAGGTTCACACCCACAATCACACATGCGCAGTTGCCTTTCCTTGTGTTCCTGTATAACATTCAAATCATGCCCCAGAACTACAGGTCTTGGCAGATGACTGACCTCTTAACCTACATGTCAGCCATTTTCATTGTCAGCTTCTGTCCATCACCACACAAGACAGTTAGTAAAACTGTTCTTCACCTTCAGGCAGATGTCTGTCGTCCATTTGTCTAGATCAAGAGCCTTACAAGCACTTCTAATTCTGAACTCTGTAGGGGCATTTGACTCCTGGCAGGATTGACAATGCAATTACTACTCTTTAATCAGCCCAGTGGACAGGATTCATTTATTTTACCTTCTGCTTTGAATTATTTTCCAAGGCAACTTGTAGAGTTTTTAAAAGTAGTTCAGTCCTTTTTGTTTTTGTATCATTATTAAACCTGCAGACAATATCAGCCCTTTTTTTTTTGGTGGTGGGAGGGGGTTGTTTATGACACTTCAGGTTACTGAAGCCTGACCCAATTACCTGTAATATTTTCCTCTACCTTCTCCAGGTAAGAAAACTTGAAAAAATTATCCCTTCTTGTGGTGGTTTATCACCTGGCTTAATTTTCCTCGCACTGGCCTTTTTAGGTCTGAAAGCAGGGAGATAAGATATGCTGAGTGATGTGTACCACTACTTCTCAGATACCCTGAGCAGTACAGGAAATGTAGGTGCCTTGCCTGTGACCCCAGAGAAGCAGCAGGGCCCACTTTCACTTCTGTTTTATTATTGTCTTCAATACTGTTGTTGAAAGTAAGAAAATAACATGAGGCAATTTTTTAATGAAATCTCCAACTGCAGCAGATTATGTGGCCAAAAAACAGTGGCCAATTAAAACAGCAAGCCCTGCCTCTTTTCTGACAAGGAAGAGAAGCTTGTGACAGCAGATTCCTGTTCAACAATGAAATGCAAGGAAGTGTCTGAGGCCCAAGGGAACCAGACTTCTGGGAGGGCTTTTGTTTTCCTGTTTGGCAATTATCAATGAGTGCATCAAAACAGGGTCCCTTCCTTACTCAAGGCCAGTATTAACTACGAAAGTGTGGGTAGGTCAAGTTTATGTTGGGTACCAACCACGTCACTTCACTTTTCAAATGCTCTCCATTTCTCAGAATAGGCCCTAATGTCCCTCGCCTCTAGAAACACACTATCCTTACCCTGGGCTGGGCTGCCTGGGACCACCCTTGATTCTTAGATCTGGGCTGTGTACCACATCTCAGACTTTTCTGTCTCCACTCAACACTTGCCACCAAAGTATACTTGTCTTGTGTCCCACTCCCTCTGGATCCTAATAGGATCTGGAGTGAAGGTGATAAACTATACAAATGAAGGTCACTCGTGCGTATATCTCTTGGGTAATATGTGCAGCTAAGAGGCTCTTCCTGAATCTGGTTAGAATCCTCTTTATGCAAAAGGAATGAATATAATGGTGGGGCCTTAAGGCTCTTTCTTAGGGGAGGTTTTCAGTGACAGAGTTGCTTTAGAAAGCCCTCAAAGCACATTGGAGGCAGCTCCCTACCTCATGAACATAGCCTGGACTTCTGCCTTCTGCCGTTTTGACCAGAAACCTTATGGGATATCCTAACAGAGCAGCAACTATAACTTAGCAGTCCTTAGGGCTCCTCCCCCCAGGAGGGGAAGAGAGCTCTGCCAGGGAATATTCTCCAACATAAGACAGCTTTTTGACATTCTACAAAACAGGTAGTGAAAGATCTTGTTTGAAATATGTGGATTTCACTAATCACTTTTCTTGCACTTATACCTCACCTCCCCCATGGCCAACCTGCCCAGTCTTTTAGAGGACACCCAGGCAACAAGGTGGGCTAACTACTTCTACAGAACGACACTGAAATGCCTACCATGTTCTGTTCAACAAGGGAACTCGAAAGAAACACATATGGGTCAAACTGGGATGAAGACAGCACTGTTCCAACTGAATAAAACATTCAATTATTACTTCTGTCACTTGGCTTTTCAATTCAGTCCCCTCTTTTCTGATACTTTCAAATTCCTGTTTCATATGATTTTTTCTCTAAAGAGTATAGATTATATACAGTATTTTAATCTTATTTTCCAAGAAGCAACTGAAAATGCAGTATGTAATATGTGTTTTTTTAAATTAAGATCATAGGAAAGAAAAATTTATCTAAGGTTCTTATGAAAAAGGTAGTCTATCTGTATTTCTTAAGTGTAAGTAAAACTTTATTTTTTAGACTGTAATGTTTCCTCTGAATATTTACCTAAATTCAATGATCAGTCTCTGGTCAATCCTTCTAGTTCCACTGTGTTCTTTTATAAGGTAGTTTGGAATAGCCAATTAATATACTATTTCCAGGAGTAGGTTTTCCTGACAGCTTAACCATTTTGGACATAGTAATATCTAAACACAGTATTTTCTAATTTTTCCATGGATAGTGCCCTTTGTTCAATTTACCTGACCTTTAACACAACATAGAGAAAATTTATGGTACCACGTTAATTTCATATTCAATGACGAAGCTATCTGAAGGATAATTGAAGACTTTGATTTGAATTGCATTAAGCTCTCATAAATCAATTATAAAAGGAACATTTATTTACTTTTCACACATTTAATTAAATACGTTCAAGAGAGTAGATTTACATGGTAGGGGAAAACTTCACATCTGAAGATATATACTAAAAATGAGACTGCAGTTATAAATCCTTAATCAGGGGATCTTAATGGTTACAGGACATTAGAAAGAAGCTAACTGGCAATGTAAGAAAGACCTAGCCCAGGAGGGAGATTTTCAAATCAATAGAGTAAACAACTGGCTGACGTTGGATAGATAAGAAAAACATTTCTATACAACCGTCTGAAAGCATCTCCCCCTTACTCTCAATCTGGGAAAGGCTGAATATATAATGTGAAGGGGCAAATAGGAGATGAATTCAGGGAGTTCAGGCTTTTAGTTTAGGGCTTTGCCATAGTCCTAAATCATCCCTATGGTCTCCACTCATCCTTCCTTCCTTTCTCTGCAAACCATCTGTAAAGGCAATAAAAATATCTGTCATTTTAGCATTTGAAGGCAAAGGCTTAGGAAGAAGGCAGAATTCTTTTCAAGAATTTTTTTTCTAGACAATACCTTAATGACGTGGGCCTGTTTGGCTATGAAAATTGAGTTGCTCCCCTCCCCCGACCTAGCCTAAAAGGATTCCCCACCTGTGATGTGATTATTCTCACCAATTACTCTCAATAATTAGCCCAACACATCCCGTAGACCTCTATGGGATTGAGTTAACAGTACTTTTGCAAGTGAAAAAAAAAGAATTATTTTTTTTTCTGCAGCTGCTATGTTGCCCAAGCCAGGGCCACCATTTACTCCTAGATGTGCTCCGGAAGACGTCATTCACATACACTACAAAGTGAGCAGTGCCTCCTAGCTCTGTGCTGTGAGGTAGCCCTCAGGGCTGTCCAGAGCTGGGTGAGGGAATGTGGAAGAGGGTAGGCTGACACATAGGCACAGGAATTCAGAGAAACGGAGAAACTGGAAACCAAACCCCTCTGGGAAATCTGTTGAAAATATGGCGAGGGGCACTGGGATTGGGATATTGATTCAGTTTGTTTGGACGTTAAAGAAAAGGGTGGCTCTAGAAGCCTGGAAACTTGGGGATAACCGTAGTGCAGACATTTTCAGTATGCTTCCACAAATACACATCCTCCTGCATTTCCTGTCAAAATGGATCATAGCTCTATGAGTTTTGGAGATCCCTCTCCTGGAAGCGCCTATCTGAGTAGAGGGACTCAGCCTCTGTGAGTAAAGGGAGGGAAATCACAAGGCTGTACAAGAAGGCTCACTAATGAATCTTGTTTTCCTCATGTTCTCCCCTTTCATTGATCTCAGCATGTTTCAATAGCTAAACAGTTGCTTCTCCTACCTAAGAGCAGGAGTCCGAGAATTGAACACTGTGAAGAGTTAATTCAAATACGTACGTAATAAATTTTAGTTAAATGTTTACGCTTAGAAAAGGATTGAAAAGTTATGTGAAAAAAATCCGTTTAAGAGGTTTGTTTTGATTTTGTAAAGCCATGTGCTTTTTTCTTCCTTTTAACATAATTTTTCAAAAACAGGTTTTTTTTTTTTGTTTCTTATGTATAAAATTGCCTAGACCTTGCAAACATAAGACAATTAGAAAGAAAAATCATTGAACAATGGAGGAAAGGAAATATTCTGACCTCCTTTGCCCTACAGGGAGCCCCTCCCTATTTCAATAAAAGAAAACAAGTCTTTTTTGTTTTAGCTTAAAAGATTGAAATGAAAGTACCCTAAGCTAATGTGTATCTGACAAAATATTTTGCATGTAAACCAGCCAATTTAGAGGAAGCCTGGTTCCGCTGCAATAGCTATGTGACACCTAAAAAGCAGACATTTCAGAGGGGGAAGCTTTTCACGGTGAGCCGAGTAAGAAGCAGCCGGGGCTCCAGCATTCCTCCTCCCCTCAGATGCTCCAAAACTGGGGACTGAAGTGCCAGCTTTATGTGTAGGCTGCAAGAGCTTCTCTTTAAATAGTCATTCTGTTAAATTAATTCATCTTTCATCTATTCATAGGAACGCCCCCCCGCCTGACTCCCAGCCGCAAAACACATAAAAGGGGTCTGCATTTCAAAGGACTAGTGCCAAATCCTTATTCTCCTGTGCTTGAGTGACTAGATGCCAGGATGGGCACAGATCACCATGAAGAAGTATATAATAACTTCATAAACTGTGAAAATACAAATCTGTCACATTGGATAAGAAATAGGTGGTTCAGAAACAAACGCCTTTGAAACAGTGAATGCACCTGGTGAGAGGATTTTACCACAAGCCAAAATGTCTGGAAAATGACATCAGGAGCTTGCCCTCCAAAGTACCAGGATATAAATGAAAAGCCAAGCATGCTTTAAGCATAAGGAAAGCTTTCAGGTCCAAGAGAAGGAAAAGATAATTGAGATAATGTCACAGTTGACCCTCACTATTCATAGTGTCTGTTACATCGCAGATGTACCAGCTGGTTGCCACCCTTCCAGGCTGTATAGCTTCAATGAAAGTCAGTGCAGTGACAGGAGGACTTGGAGTCAAATGCTCAAGGTCCAGTGCAAACAAGGAGTGCATTTTTATCTATGTGTTCTTGTTCAGTAATTAGCAACACTGCAGCATCATGGGACAGCGAATTGTCTTCAGTCTTCCTGAAACGCTGCATCTGGCCTGACCACCTTCTCCAAGGGAGGATTTTTGCATATGTACATAGACAATCTATGTGAGTGATGGCAGGCAGACTCAAAGAACAGCTTGGGGGACTTAGACATTCACACTGAGTACAATCCAGAGAGGAAAGTTTGTGCTCATTCATGACAGGAATAATGACATATTGTCATCTGTCCTCATCTCCTGAATCACAGCCACTACATGGCCAGTCTGTACTGTCCTATATATCAGAACAGAATGGTCACTGCTGGAGGAGTACTGATGGCGTGACCCGACCACTGTGGGAGACTCGCACTCTCATAAGTCTTGTGAGATCACTGGGACTGCCCAGAACAGCACCTAGAATTGCCCACCTGCTCAGGGTGTATCTTAATGTTCAAGGCCAGCCCAGACCTGCAGTGGACCTCTTCCCACTTTTCAAGGTGATTGTGGGAAGGAACACAGTGGGGAAGGTCTGGGTCACACTGCAATTTGCAAATATATGTCTCGGCGTGGGGGAGGAGATAATGGCCTGAGATCACTATGGGCACTCGGGCCATGGGTACCTGCCACCGTAGACACCTGCTCATCCAGGGACTTCTCTTTGCTACATATCCCAGGGGAATTCCTGTTCTCCTTGACCTACCAAACTCTCTTAGTGATGGATGGCCTGGGTTGTGTGTCTACCTGACCCAAACACACTTTCCAAAGCCAAATACCTCTGTCAGTACAAAATAAGCATGCCTTGCCAAAAACTACAAACCTACAATTCCAATCTGTTAACACTTGTAAAAGATAGAGAACAATCCGTTTCCTTGGATGCTTAGGTCTCCTGTGTTGCCTTTACTATTTTTTTTTAACTACCTTTCAATTCCTACTTGGACACCAAGGTAATCACAGATTTCAAGAGAAAGCCTAAGTGTCTGGATAAAGAGTTACCAATTTGGTCCCCGAGAGCAAGTATCAGGCTTCTTGGTGTGGAGTGATTTGTCTAATGTGGAACAACTCACAATTCAGAACCAATGCTTTAAAACTTTGTACTCAATAATACTCAAATGGCCACACATACTTTAACATCATTGTAACTACAGCTATTCAAAAAACACAGGCTTCAAGTATTTCTACATTAAGTATATCTAAGGAAGAAAATTCTGATCTCATACTCATGATGTAATGTATATCAGAAGCCAGTTTATTCAGGTGAGTGAACTAGACCTTCACATGCAGAAGAAAATTCATACCGGATATTTTTGTGTTGTATCTGGTATTTGACATCACCATATCAGCTTATAAACTGTTTTTTTTTGGGGGGGGGTTCTTTGTTTTGGGACTGATTCCTTGAGAAAACATATAGCAATTTTAAAGTCCTGAGCAGTAATAGTTTAGACACTTTGTTTATAAAGTTAACATGAAATCTACTTATTAGAGTTGAGGGTAAGCTCCATGGGACAATGTAGTAATTAAAGTTCTCTGTGAAGTTGTGGGTTCTTAGATGGCATGTCTTCCAAGAAGTTCAGTCCTGCAACCTTGTGATTATAAGGGTTTGGTTTGTGATCATCAAAGTGGTAGGGGTGTGTGTGTGTGTGTGTGTGTGTGTATGTGTGGATGTGTGTGTGTGTGTGTGTGTGTGTGTAAGCAAATGACTGAAGCTGCCTATCTACATAGCTGTTTGAAATACAGCTCATCAGACTAAATTAAAAACACTTTGTTGCTCTGAAACTTTCTTTTTTTGAAAAGTGCTGATTCAAACAGGTCTGTTGCATGAATTCACAATATCTGCATGGAATTAGAAAGTAGGAGGAGCAGGAAAGGTCTTTGTGCTAACATTTAAAGACCTTACATATATGTTGTTTTTATTATGTCACCAATTAGTCAAATTAGAGGTGGGGCATAATAAAGGTCAAGTATTTTATTTTCAAGGTCAAAACCTGAGCTTTTAAAAATTATTCGAGGAGGGCTTCCCTGGTGGCGCAGTGGTTGAGAGTCCGCCTGCCGATGCAGGGGACACGGGTTCGTGCCCCCGTCCGGGAAGATGCCGCGGAGCGGCTGGGCCCGTGAGCCATGGCCGCTGAGCCTGCGCGTCCGGAGCCTGTGCTCCGCAACGGGAGAGGCCAGAACAGTGAGAGGCCCTCGTACCGCAAAAAAAAAAAAAAAAAAAAAAAAATTATTCGAGGAAATGGATAACTCAGTTATGTTTGGGATTTGATCAACACTCAGTCAAACTGAACACTGCTTTAAAATTGTAGGGCACATTAAATTTGATTTTTTTACTAAGATGAAAATTATTTTCTGGTGATTGGAAGTGGTTAGGGTTTAAAAGAAATTTAAGATCAGTTTTCCAATAGTGCATATGTGACACGGTCACCTTCCTTTATTTATTCCTTCTCTCCTCCTGACCCCAACACACACACACACACACACACACACACACACACACACACACACACACACTCACTCACTCACTCACTCACCAGGGCATCCAGATTCTGGGGAACAGGGAAAGAGAAAATTAAAATTTGGGAGCAGACACTGCCTGACATTAAGACTTTACTACCCAACTAATATGAAAGTGCGTGGATGAGCATCAAAAAGGATGTTCCAAAGTAACTAATATGCAAATGAAAAAATCTAAGCATCTGAAACTCCTTAGAGGATTAATGGTAGATAACATATGCACTTAAATTATATAATTACCAGCCTGAACTTCACCAGGTACAAACAGCCACAGACTGAAAGAAATTTACACCTGATAGATCTTCACACTGACCTGGGTAAAGATCTACTCCTTATACACTGCCCTAGGATGATGAGTATTAATTTCTCTTTCTTTTTCTTTAGATCCCACCAGGAAATGCAAAATTTTCCTAGTGCTTCAGTGCTGCCATCCTTAAACCCTAAGCCCCTACAGTATTCATGCTTATAAATGATTTCCTATCTGACTGCTACCCCTGTGTCAACTCTCTCTTATTCTATCTTCATTGTCAATAAAAATATTTTTAAAATATATTTATTTAGGTACTTTAGATATTTGTAGTTCCTTCATTTCTGTGAAGTTCATTTTATAGATAAGGAAATAGGTATCAGTCAGAAATGTGCTGAAAGGCTGAAGAAATGTCTTTTCAAATTAGTCGCTGACCTGTCCCTGGGAATCCAAGCAAGCTTTACTGACAGTTGTCGGAGATAGAATTCAGGCCATTCCTTTAACAGCCTAGATGGCTTCAGGCTTCCCTGGCAATTCCAGAGGGCCCTGACTCCTCTGTTCTAAACCTTCACTCTCTCAGGCTGTTTGAACCTAGCCTCCTTTAAGATTACACCAGGCATCATTTTCTCCATAAAGCCTTTGCCAGTCTCGCTAGGTTGGAAAGACTCACTTCCTCTGAACACTGACTGTTCTTGGCTTACATGGCCTATATCTTAGGGCATTTAAGACTTTCTGTTTTATGCTGTTGTTTCTGGATGTGTGTTACTTTGAAGTCTACTTGAGGGTGCAGTGTTATTTACCTGTCTGCTCTACTTCAGTGCTCAGCATAATTTTATGCACATGCTATGTTCTCAGTAAATGTTAGTTGAATAAGTGAATACAGAATTAAATAAATTAATTGATAACAATACATAAATGCATGTTATCTAAAGTGTCCAGATCCATATAGATGGTGCAAAGAGTAAAGAAAATCTCATGGCCTCAGCATCTAATCCTAGGTTTCAATTTCTAGATTGTATTTCACAATTGTTTTTCTTTGCAGGGAAATGATGAGATTTTCGTTTTGCATTATAGAATCATTTCAATAACCAAACAATCCACATTAACTATCTTGATGTTAATAAATATGTCATCATCAGAGAATAAAACTCATTAATAAGCCTGTGCATTGATGACAGAAGAAACACTACTTACAGCTATACTTTGCAGATTAAGTGAGAAATGCTACTTTGTTAGTATTCTCTATGTAAAGTCTGAGATTGTGTTCACATCCAATATACTTTTAGTTTCTAATACACCATCTTGTTCCATCTAAGATCTGAGGAGACAATGTCATATTATGTTTGTCTTGCAATTTCCCATATGGGGCTTCAGGTTTACAATACAGATAATTAGTATTATGGAGTATTAGTCAATATTTCATAAATTAGATTAATAATTCCTCTTTGCCTCTCCATAAAATCATAATTTGCTTAAAAAGTTTATTAAATAATTAGAAAATAGGAAAGGATTAAAACTGCTTTTTTTAAACTTTTAACTTGAGATAATTAGAGATTCACATGAAGCTTTAAGAAATAATTCAGAGAGATCTGTGTACTTGTTACCCAGTTTCCCTCTGTGGTAACAGCTTGCAAAACTACAGGACAACATCTCTACAAGCATATTGATATTAATACAGGCAAATTTCCCTCTTGTTGCCTTTTATAGCCACACTCACCTACCCCCACCCCTGCACACTGGCAACCAGTAATCAGTTCTTCTTTCTATAATTTTAGCATATTAATAATGTTATATAAATGGAATTATACAGTATATAATCTTTCAGGATTTTTTTTTTTCTCACTCAGTGTAAGTCCCTAGAGATTCATTCAAATTGTCAAGTGTATCCTCTTTGTAAGTATATTCTGTGGTGCGGATGAACCACAGTTTAACTATTCACCTGTTGAAGGACACGGGTGTTTCTAGTTTGGGGGTATTATGAATAAAACATCCATTACATGTTTTTGTGTGAACGGAAGTTTTCATTTCTTTGCGATTTCCCCAATGCAATTACTGGGTCATATGCTAGTTGCATATTTAGATTTATAAGAAACTGCTGAACTATTTTCTAGAGTATTAATACCATTTTTCATTCTCAGCAGCAATGTGAAAGTAATTCAGTTTCTCTTCATCCTTGCCAGCAATTGGTATTGTTGCTATTTTTTTACTTTAGTCATTCTGATAGGTATGTAGTGATATCTTACTGTGGCTATAAATTGCATATCCCTAATGGCTGGTACACGTTCATGGAATTATTTGTCATCTACTATATATGGTGAAATACATGTTCATGTCTTTTGCCCATTTTCTAATTGGATTATTTGTTTACTGTTGAGTTTTGAGTGTTTGCAATATATTCTAGATGCTAGTCGTTTGTCAGGTAGATGGTTCAGAAAATTTTTCTCCAGGTCTGTAGCTTGTTTTTCCATCCTTTTGACAGATTTTTCACTGAGGATAATTTTAAAATTTTGATGAGGTCCAGTTAATTAATTTTACCTTTTATGGGTTGTGACTTCGGTATCAAATCTAAGAACTCTTACCTGGCCACATCTGTTATCAGATTTTCTGTTATGAATATGTTACCAAATATTTATTTTTTTCCCTAAAAGTTTTATAGTTTTATGTTTCACATTTAAGTCTGTGACACATTTTGGGTTAATTTTTGTATAAGGTGTGAGATTTAAGTTGAGATTCATTTTTTCTTTCCTGTGTGGTGTTCTAGCACCATATGTTAAGAAAGCTAACCTTTCTCCATTGAAATACTTTTGGACTTTTGTTAAATATTAGTTGAGCATGTTTTGTGGGGATCTATTTCTGGGTTCTCTATATTGTTCCATTAATCCTTATGTCTATCTTTGCACAAGTATCACAGTGTCTTGATTACTGTATCTACATAGTAGGCCTGAGTATTGGGTATATTTATTCCTTCTAACTTATTCCTTTTTCTAGATTATTTTAGCTATTCTAGGACCTATGCCTTTTCATGTAAATGTTAGAATAGGCTTGTCTTGTCTATGCTTGCAAAAAACCTTGCTGGAATTTTGGTAGGAATTATTTGAACCTACAGATTGATTGGAGGATAATTGACATCTCTATTATATTGAGACTTCCAATCCATGAATGCAGTATGTCTCCCTATTTATTTAGTTCTTTGATTTCTTTCACCAATATTTTGTAACTTTCAGCATACAGATGCTGTGTATGATTTGTTAGGTTTTACCTAAGTATTTTATTTTCTTTGGAAAGATTATTAACGGTATGTGATTTAGATTTTGGTTTCCACATATTCCTTGTTTATATATAGCAATGTGATTGATTTTTGTGTGTTGATCTGGTATCCTACAACCTTTCTAAACTTATCAGTTTTAGGAATTTTTTTATTTTTGTAGATTCCTTAGGATTTTCTACACAACGTCATTTTCCAAGACAGTCTTATGTATTCCGTTCCAACATGTATGTGTCTAATATTTTTCTTTCTCTTCCTCCCTTCCTTCCTTTCTTCCTTCTTTCCTTCCTTCCTTCCTTCATTCATTCATTCATTCATTGCAGCAGCTAGAACTTCCAGTACTATGTTGAATAAGAATGGTGAGAATGGACATCCTTGCCTTGACTCTTTCACCATTAAGTATATTATCTATAGGTGTTTTGTAGATGGGTTTTATCAAGTTGAATAAGTTTCCCCTCTATTCCTAGTTTGCTGAGTTTTTTTTTTATTATAATTAAGTGCTGGATTTTGTCAAATACTGTATGATAATATGAGCTTTCTTCCTTAGCCTGTTGATATGGTGGATTACACTGATTTTCAAATGTTGAACCAGCCTTGCTTGTCTGGAATAAATCCCACTTGGTCCTAGTATATAATTATTTTTATACATTGCTGGATTTGATTTGCTAATATTTTGTTGAGGATTTTTACATCTAGTTCATGAGAGATATTGTAGCCTGTAGTTTTCTTCTTCTGTACTATCTTTGTCTGATTTTGGTATCAGGGTAGTATTAGCCTCATAAAATGAGCTGGGAAATGTTCCCTCCTCTTCTATTTTCTGGAAGAGATTGTATAAAATTGGTGTTAATTACTTAAATGTTTGGTAGAATTCTCCAGTGAAACCATCTGCGCTTAGAGATTTTTTTTCTGTTTTTCAGGATCTTTTAAATTACTAACTCAATTTAGTGTTTGTAGGACTATTCAGGTTGCCTATTTCACCTGGGCTGAGTTTTAGAGCTTGTGATTTTCAAGTCCATTTCTTCTAAGTTGTCAAATTTATGAGCATAAAGTTGTCTGTAGTATTCCTTTATCATTTTGATGCCTGCAGGATCTGTATTGATAGCCCCTGTTTTATTCCTGATATTGGTGATTTGTGCCTTCTCTCTTTTTATCTTTGTCAGTCTTGCTAGAGATTTATCAATTTTACTGAATTTTTCAAAAACCAGCTTTTTGTCCCATTGGTTTTCTCTATTGTTTTCCTGTTTTCAATTTCATTAATTAATGCTCTTATCATTATTATTTCCTTCCTTCTGCCAGATGGTGTCAAAAGTTTATTTTTCTATATATTATTTTTTTATAGTTAATTATTTTTGAATTGACATGATAGCCAGTCCATAAGTATGATTTTAGCTGTGTTAAATACTGAATAATCTTTAAATTGGTAACAATGTTAAGTATTTAAATGTTCATGGTGACAAAAGTTTAGAGAGAAAACAGGAAAATTCATTAACTGGCATGTAATAAATTCAAGTCAAGTTTACATTTGAAGAGATTCTGGATATTTACCAGTATTCTCTCTCAATCTAAAAAAATCATATTGGAGGAAAATTTGCAATATAACTCTAAATCACTGTACATAGATATGTGGAGAGCTAAGAAAGTTCTATAAAACGTCTTTCTTCCAAGGAAGGACGGGGAAACTGCAGAGTAGAAAATAAACTGGAGAGAAGTGAATTAGCCACACAGGAAAGAAGGGATATTTTAGCTGATATATAGCTGGAAAATTTAGGTAGAGGTCTTACACGAGAATGGGGAAAAGGCAGAAATGTCTGAGTCAGAGAACGATCGCTCCCTAAAGAGAAGTGAGCTGCCAAAAGACCACGGGTTTGCAACTGAGCTAAGTTGAGAATAAATATAGAGAGAAAAGAAGACCTTTCTTTAAAAAACACATATACATTTTAAAAGAAGTAAAAGGCAAGATTAGAAATAAAAATACTTGTTAATTAAACTTTAGGAGCTTATGAATTTAACTCACAGTCTCTGTACTCCCAAAGTTTTCACTCTAACCAACTGATTCTGTTTTATTGGATTGCTTTAAAGTATACCACACTTAAAATAGATGTTCATCCATTGGTTTACATTTTAATTGCTTAAGAGAGATGGTGTTTTTAAAATTACAACTTTTAAATTTATATGAATCCCCAAAGTTTAGCCAGTGTGTGTCTGCCTTAGCAATGAGTCCTTTTGAGCTAACAGTGTGTTGGGTTTCCTGTAGACTACAGAACAGATAAGAAGCTAGGTGCTCGTTGTTCACATCTGCTGGAGTACAAGAACAACCGATTCTATTTCATTTTTAAAGTTAGCTCTGGAGAGTAGTTTCTCCCAAGTCTCTGAAAAAGCCCTATCTCTATTTTGCTTTCTCTTCCTCCTTTGTCTACCTAAATGTAGACTTCCAATAACGCTGTGTGCTCAGGCCTTTGCTTTTCAGGTCTTAAGTTCTATGACATCTCAGACTGGAATGTCTGCTTCCCCCCTCTCCCGGCCCCTGTCAAACTCCCATGTGTACTTTTAAATCCAGCTCAGAAGCTACCTCCTCTGGAAAATCATCCCTAAATACACTTTCCTTCCAGTACTCTTTCCATCCTGTAGATATTGCTTGTGCTAACACCTACCACAGTACACTCTGCATTGCATTTTACACTCCCCTTCCTAACTAGGCTTGATGACAGAGATTGGGTCTATGACTCACCTGTTCCAAGTTCCTAGCACAGGGACAGTGCTTAATAATAAATGCTGTCGAATGAATAGATATATATACAAGCTAGTAATGACCATTAAATAACTCTTCATTAAAATAGCTTTAACACAGCCACAAAAATACTCAGCATATTTAAAGTACTCTTCCTTTTCTGAAGTAATAAAAGAGTTAGTGTAAAAGATATTTTTCATAATTCATATACTTCCTTGACATAGAATTATTGCTAATCAGCAAAGCTTAACTTTATGAAAGAATAAAAACCTAAGCAAGAAATGATGCCTTCTGCTCCCCAAAAATTAATATCTATTAAGAGAATGCGAAGGCAAGCTGCAGACTGGGGGAAAATACTTGTAAAAGTCCTATATTATAAAGAACTGTTATTCAAAATATAGAAAGTACTCTTAAAACTCAAAAATTTTTAAAAAGCAACCAATTAAAAAATGGGCAAAGACCTTAAGAGACACCTCACCAAAGAAGATATATAGATGGCAAATAAGCATATGAAAAGATGCTCAAAATCATATATCATTAGGGAATTACAAGTTAAAATAATAATGAGATATTACTACATACCTATTAGAATGGTCAAGATCTGGAACACTAACACCACCAAACGCTGATGAGGATGTGGAGCAACAGGAACCCTCATTCATTTCTGGTGGCAATGAAAAATGGTACAGCCACTTTGGAAGACAGCTGGGTAGTTTCTCACAAAACTTTTACCATATGATCCAGCAATTGCACTCCTTGGTATTTACCCCAAGAAGTTGAAGACATATCCACACAAAAACCTGCACATGGACATTCTTTGGAAGCATCCAAGATGTCCTTCAGTACTTGAATGGATATATCCATTTTTTAAATAGGGCCAGTAAGGCATTAATAATTTATTGTAGAGGCAATGGAGAACCAGGCAATGTCTAATTATGACAGTGAGGTATTTATGTATGTTTGAAAAACAAAGTGTGGATAACATTTGAAAAAGATAATACTGACTTAAAAAAAAACTATTGGAGTGGTATATACTAAAGGATAAGTAGAAATTTGGAAATTACTTTTATTAAACTAGAAAGCTGATAAAATCTGAATTTAGACAAACGAAAAATGGAAAATTTGGGTGGATGTTAGATGTAGCGATAACAATAAAATCTAAAATCTACAGATACATTCTAGCTTTCATTCTAAGTCAGAAGTGTCAGAGGATCATGGTTCCTTTAAATCTAAGCTCCTACATTCCAACACACCCATTAAGCAAATAAAGTCATGCTTTCCAAAGTGCGATATCCAGACAATGGAATATTATTCAGTGTTACATAGAAATGAGCCATCAAACCATGAAAAGACATGGAGGAACCTAAGTGAAAGAAGTCAATCTGAAAAGTCTACATACTATATGATCCCAACTACATGACATTCTAGAAAAGGCAAAACAATGGAGACAGTAAAAAGTTCAGTGTTTGCCAGGGTTTGTGGGGAGGGAGAGACAAATAGAGCACAGAGGCTTTTTAGGGTGGTGAAACTATTCCGCATGGTACTGTAATAGTGGATAAATGCCCTTATACATTTGTCCAAACTCACAAAACTTACAATTGTGAACCTTAGTGTAGATTATGGACTTTCAGTGATAATAATGCATTAATGTAGGTTCATCAATTGTAACAAATGTACCACTCTGCTGGGGGATGTTGATAGTGGGCAAGGTTGTGTAGGGAGCAGTGAGGAGGAATGGAAGAGGGGAGTATATGGGAACTCTTTGTACTCTCTGCTCATTTTTGCTGTGACCATAAAACTACTCTAAAATAAAATCTATTAGAGGAAAAAAAAAGAATACCTGTTCTACATTTTTTGAGTGTAAGTAATTGACATAAAGATGACAGCACTATTGCATGACAGTGCAGGATCTAGCTACTTAAATTATATCTGTGGATCAGCTGCAAGGACAGTACCTGAGAGCTTGTTAGAAATGCAGAAGCCCAAGTCTCTCCCCAGGCCCACCGAATTACAGTCTGTTTTAACAAGTTCCCCAGGGGGTCATTCGTATGCACGTTAGAGTTTGAGAAACACTCATGTAGAAAATCAAGAATGGAAGTAGGAGCAAGAAGAACCAGGTTCCTCTCTCACCTCATCCACTCATGTATTTAGCATTGGACAGTTTATTGAAACTGCAGGTTTCTAGTTTGTAAATCAAGGGGGTTTGCCTGGGTCAGAGGTTCTCACATTGTGGTCCCTGGACCAGCAGCAACAGTATCACCTGTACTTGTTCCAAGTGCAAATTCTGCTGAACCAGAAACTGTGGGGGTGAGCCTACCATTTGTTTTGTAACAAGCCTTCCAGGTGTTTCTGACCTGAGCTAAATTTGAGAACCACTGGATGATCTCCAAAGTCCTGTTCAATGTGAACATTCTATGATCATTTGGGAAAATTTTAAGTGTCATGAGATTTTATATGTGTATGTGTATGTATGTATACACATATATATAACTTGAAACTAAATTCTTATGCACTTTAAACAAGTAATTAGCATTCTTTTTATTTTCAGATAGTGCCTTTACCTATTTAAAAATACTTCTTATATTGCTAGACATTTCTATTGAATTTTTCAAGTAACAAAAGCAGAATCCTTGGACTCAGATACAAAGGGAACAATTTATGTGAAAATATCCTTCAGACAAAGAAACTCTGAGCTTGCTGCCCATTAAGAGATGAAGGTCTTAATCTGACATAATGGCTATTTTTTTCCTTTTATAATTAGCAAGCCACATAGTTTTAATGCCAGGATAGCTGGCTAGGGTCATTTTCATTACCATAATTCCCACTGAACGCTAAGTATGTTTTCTTTCATCCAATAAGAAAATTTGAAAAAAAAGCAGACAATGTAAACTTTAATTTGGGATAATCATAGAAAAGAAGGCCATGATCACATACCAAATAGTGAATCATGAAACAGCTAATGGGATTCAGTAAGGAAACATGAAGGCAATAACTTCTTGTCTGATTTGAGCAGCATGAGAGAATTTGGCTTCATCTGAAATTCTTTCAAGAATAACACAGAGAAGCACTATTTTTAATTCCTATTTTTATCATAAGAATTCATAGTGTCAGCATCAAACAGTTAGTTATTTTGAAAGATGGAAAAAGTAGGTACATAAACCAGTAGCTCAGTTTTCATCATCAGACAGCTGTTAACATTGTTGTGGAGGGGTGATCTGTGGATGCCTGGGGCCATGTTGGCCCTCACTTCATGAGCAGAGCACCTACCACCAGAGCTCAAGGGGCCTTCTTTCCTGAGTCTGACTGTGAACTATTTCCTACATACATGAGAAGAGTAGTGAGAAGATGATATATTTGCATACTTTAGGCTTAGTTTACCTGAACCATTTCATTCCTATATGCAAGCCCTGGTAACCCATCACAGGGACATCAGTTGCTGGCTCTGACATCTTCTATCTAAATCGTTAGACTGTAGCCACAGCACTGGTGTTGTTTTCTCCTAAGGATGATCAGTCTCTTGGTCTTTTGAGCCTTGATGAACAGAGCAATTCCACCAACATTTCTGGCCAGATTTTCAAAGGAACAGTTTCCATTTTAATGAGATAAAATTATCTTTTTATCTCTTATTTTGCAGAAAACAATGTATGGGTTTTAAGCATAAATCAATCAGAAGCCTGAAAAACAGGGGACCCTGAAGAGGGAGGGCCCTTGACAATCTGGCCTAAATGTGCTGCTGATGGCAATAAATCAGTAGGATTTTGATTTCCTATAAGGTGTTTACCTCTCTAATCACTCTACCTTCCCAAAGAGAATAATGTGTTTGGGTTACAAAGGGTCAGGTTGGGCCAAGCGTGAGATGTGTAGTGGGGCAAATGATGTGACACCGAGCAGAGCTGCTGAAATAGGCTCTGTGGAGAATATGCTCAGAGAAGTACCCTTCCCCAGAGAATTCATCCCTCCAAATCCCAAAAGAATACCCCAAGTAGATGGGAGAGACAGGGGAAATAGAGAGAAGGGAAGCTAGGATAAAACAAGGGTCAGGGGAGAGGACCTGGGGAAGATGGAGGAATAAATGGGGAAAAATGGGGGAAATGAAGAAAACAGAGGAAAAAGTAGACAAAAAGAGGGAAAAAATAAGTTGGGAAGGAGGAGGAGAGATGAGAAAAGAGTAACAGAGAGTGATAGGTGGAAATGAGGGTCTGAGAAAGAGCGCCAGGTGGAGAGGAAGCAGAAATGGGGAAATGGTAAAAGGGAGGGGGTGAGGTGGGGCGGTGTTTATCTTGAGGGGGTCGTCATGGGTGTGAACCTGGAGATCTTGTCAATGAGATCGTGATAACTGCATGGTAGACAGCATACAGAAGCTTCTCCCCAGCATATGTCTGGCAAATACATCACTGGCATGGAAGAAATTAGCTCAGAGCCAGGGCTATTCTGCTAAGATACGTGGTTTTCCTAGAATAGGAAAAGCCACAGGGTGAAATTTCTCTGCTGTAGTCATTGGAAACTAGTAAGTACAGTCAAAGGGAGGATTCTGCTACAGTACTGTCACATCTCAAGTAGCCTAGAAAAATCCCCATTACTCTTCCCATAACGGAGTTTCGGTCACTGCAGGACGTACTAATGCGCCTCAAGGGCTTTCCCTCATTTAGGACATACACTAGTCCCCCTGTTGTGACATGACAATATCTGTCACCGCCTCACTCACAGCTCTATGTTTTCTATATGATAAAGGTATACTGTATTTTTATAATACTTATTTTTAGAACATAGTCCTAGTGGGAAATTTGGGGAAAGAAGTCCAAATATTTCCTTAGTTTTATCCATTGGGTAATAAAATTAAATTTATTTCTGTTCAGCCTGACCATAAAAATGTATATTATGTATTTATTAATCTCTTTGTTATGTTTGGTCTATATATAAGTTTACTAAAGACACTGGGGTTTGTCATTTGTATATTTTACGATATCAGATTTCTTTTCCTAACTATTTCATACCTGTTTATCCCATCTCTTATTGTAATGAGCTGAATATTACTTCATGTAATAAGGGTTCTATAAATAAAAATATGCCTTATTACTTTTTTTAACTCTTTACAAACTCTAAGTTAATACTTGTTAATAATTTTAATATCCTAGCACTATGTTTTGTTTTCAGCTTGTTCTCCTGAAATGCTAAAAAATAAATGACATCCAATAAAACAACAATTAAAGAAAGCTTCAAAAGCCTTTGTTTGATTTTTGTTAGAAGTACTTCCTACATACACAGTTTGGAATGTGTTCAACATAAGTGTGAATCATCACTATGTAATGTTTGAGAATATGTTGAAAAGAAAGCCTTTGCAGAAGAAAATGTAACTTACAATAATCTTATAGCATCTGGTTCACACCTGGAAAAGTAAAATTTACAGTGTTGCACTGTTATAATTTTAGAACAGTAATGTGAACTGTCTTTGGATTTCAGACCATTTCTACTACCAAAACTAATTTGAGCCGTTTTGTGCACAACAGATAGCTGAAGTAAACATTGGAGAGAACTGATTAATTACACTGGCATTCTCTCAAATACCAGCCAGACTTAGCTGCGTGTGAATGTGTCTTTGTGTTATTATGATGCTCGGAAGTTCGGATGCTACTTTCTTTAGTCTGTACTTTTTAGCCTAAGCCATGAATATACCTATCCTCAAGACTTGTATGTAAAATCTATTTATGCATAGGAATAACATATCAGGTGCTTTCTAAATGATGCAAAAATGTTAGTGAAGCCCAGTACAGAATGAATTTTTTTCTTTTTCTTTTAGCATTGTCATTGTTCCTGAATGTGATTCTAATTCAGTCCTTCATTATATCAAATATCGTACACAGGCAGGCATTCTGAAGGCTTTTTTTTCTTTGCGTTTCCCTTTTGGCCCATCAGTTCTTAAGTTTTGTGCATGAAATAATTTTATTACAAGGTAAGAAGTGTCTATAAAACAGTTAATTTTTTTCCCAAATGATGTCAAACAAACCTCTGTATCTATTTTCACATTATCTGTATTAGTGGAGCCCCTCCTTTCCCTCTCACCTTCCTAAACCCTCTGCTTATGTATGTCCTGTCTGCTCAGTTTCCTCATGTGCGTTTGCTGATGTGCACTCATAAACAGGTCTGCACACATGCTAACCTTAGGCGCTTTCTTCTTTCCTCGTCATTTTTTCCTTAATTTTTTGGCCCTGATTCTACCACTTGATGTCTGAGATCAGGATAGGTGAAGTAGTGAAGGAGGCTAAGACTAAGTTCCACCTTCTCCTTTCTTTCTTTATCATCTCTCCCGTCTTTCCTTCCTCTCACTGAATCAGTGCCCTCACACTATACCTCAGGGCTCTCTCTTCTCAGCTATGTCTTCGCTACACACGTACATCCCTTGAGCAGCATCTCCTATTTCTGAATCTTCCCTAGTTCTGCAGTCCATCAAAATGCATCTATTTTGTGTCATAGGGCCTTGCTCTTCAATAGATGACAAACACACTAATGAATTCAGCACACAACTACCCCATCCATGCGAAAGTGAAACTCACTCACCTTTGCAGAGGCATAGGGTTTCCCCCAGCCATGTGCCTCTTTCTTATCTTCTAGGACTTAACTCATGTCACCTCCTCAGAAAGCCTTTCCCTGACCTCCCTTCTCTAGATATTCTCTATTCCATCACTGTTTATTTCCTTCACAGCATTAACACATTTTGATTCACGGTATTGTTTACTGAAAAGTAATAAATCGTAACTGTACAGTTTGATAGATTTCTACACAGTGGCCTCCTTAGGCCCAGAAGTGTAACATATCAGCATCCCGGAGACTCACCTCATGCCCGCTTTGGGTCATTATTCCTCTATCACCCCAAACGTAGCCACAATCCTAACATCTGCACCATAGATTAGTTTGCATTTTTTTTAACTTTATAAAGTAGAATGTGCTTTTTGGTTTGACTTCTTTCATGCAATATAATATTGATGAAATTCACCCAGGCTGTTGCATAGAGTTGTAGTTCATTCATTTCGCTGCGGAACATCATTCATTGGATAACGATACCACAATCTATCTATCCACATTACCATTGATGAACAATTTGGGCCTATTACAAATAATACTATGAACATTTTGTCCATTGTTTTGATGCACACATATACGCATTTCTCCTGGGTATAGGAGTTAGATTCCTAGATCATTGAATAAGAATTTTTCAGGTGTAATATATATTGCAAATAAATTTTCCAAAGTGGTTGTATCAATTTACATTTGCACCACCAAAGTACAAGAGGTCAAAATCCATATCGGGGGGCTTCCCTGGTGGCGCAGTGGTTGGGGGTCCGCCTGCCGATGCGGGGGGTGCTGGTTCGTGCCCCAGTCTGGGAGGGTCCCGCGTGCCGTGGAGCGGCTGGACCCGTGGGCCGTGGCCGCTGGGCCTGCGTGTCCGGAGCCTGTGCTCAGCAACGGGAGAGGTCACAACAGTGAGAGGCCCACATACCGCAAAAAAAAAAAAAAAAAAAAAAAAAAAAAAATCCATATCAACACTTGGTATTGTGATCATTTACAAAAGTTTTGCCACTTTGGTGAATGTGTTGTTATATCTCATTAAGGTTTTGACTTGCATTTCCCTCATGACTAATAAGGTTTAGCACATGTTCATGTCTGCTGGCCATTTGGATAATCTCTCTTCTGAAATGTCTGCTCAAATTTCTTGCCCATTTTTCTATTGTGTCATCTGTTGTTTTCTTACTGATTTGTAAGAGTTCTTTATATATTCTGGATATGCAACCTTGCAAGATATATTTATTGAAAATGTCTTCTGCCACATTCTGGCTTAACTTTTCTCTCTGTTAATGATGTCTTTTGATAAACAGAACTTAATTTTGACGTAGTCTAATTTGTAAGTCTTTTTCTCTATGATTAGTGCTTTGATGTTCTGTTTTAAAAATATCTTTTCATCCCTCGAGGTCAGAAAGATATGTTCCCATGCTATCTTCTAGAAGCACTTTCACATTTAGAACTACAGTCCACCTGGAATTGATGTTTGGATATGATATGAGATGAGAATCAAATTTCATTTATTTTCATATACAGATATCCAATGACCCATCATCATTATTGAAATGGCTGCCCTTCCTCTACCCTAAGCAGGTTCATTTTTATCATAAATCAAAATTCCTTTTGGGTATAGGCCTGTTTCTGAATTCTCTGCAACATTCCCTTGATTTGTTTCTCCTTTTCTGAATACCATATTGTTTTAATAACTGTTGATTTATGATACATCTTGATATCCAATAGTGTAAATCTTCCAACTTTGCTCTTCTATAAGATTTTCATGACTATTTTTGGCCTTTGCCATTTCCATATACGTTTTAGACTTAGCTGATAAAAACCAAAGACCCTATTTCTAGGAAAACACACACAAGTACACACGCACACGCAGAGCTGAATTTTTTCCTTGAAAATGCAAAACCTGACAAGAGCACAATGATAAAGAAAAAATATGTCTTTCAGTTAACATCTATTTAAAAGTTTAAAATAAAATTTGGCAAACTACTATATCCAGCAAATGTCTACTTAAAAACATGACCTCTGACTGGCATTCACATAAGAGGGCAAGCTACCTAATGTTTCTGTGCCTCAATTCTGTATTTTGCAATCTTCACTTATTATTCTGTGAGGTTCAAATGAAATAACATACATAAAGCACTTGTAAGAGTGGGACATAGGGAGCCAATAAAATTTAAGTATTGTTATTCTTCTACCACAGCACTCCTTCATTTAGTCTCTGCTATAATTCACGATTTATATGTCTCTTTCTCTTGTTAAATTATAGTCTCTATGGTGGAACCATCCTTGGCCCAGGCAAGAGCCTGTGACCCAGCAGCTATGCTTTAGTAAGCTCTGTATATCACAAACACCACAATGCTAAATTTATTAAAGGACACATGGGTCTTAGTCACTTGAGATTCAACCTTGAAGACTGGTACAATGTAGCATATGTCACTCTAAAACAACAGCTCTTCTGACTAAACTGTTCAGATCCAGGGAATATCGTTGTCCACCTTTCTTGTCCTATGTGCTCAAAACAAAGATGATTGCACTTGAATGTTGTGAAGGTTAGTTGGCTGTTCCACTGCTCATGTCAGAAGCAAGTGTTTCTCTGAAGTAAGGGGAAGATTTGATGAGCACTGGTGAGCTTAGGAAAGAGATAAGAGAAAGTTATTAACTGTCAAATTGTCCCTTTTTAGATAGTGTGAATGCAATCTACTTTTGCATAACAATCATTTCTTTGTAATGCCAAGAGTCTATTTTCTTTGTGTTCTGGTTTGTGATTCTGGAGGTATGATATTCACAAGAGTTGCCCATGGTGGCTGAAATACTTAACAATTCATACATGTAGGTCTAGACAGAACATTCATGGAGCATGTTACTAATTCTTTACCTTGGTAACAAAAGAGATACTTAATGCTAGAAATGCAAATAGTTTTATTTTTATTAAAATATATATATATATATATATATTTTTGCGGTACGTGGGCTTCTCACTGTTGCGGCCTCTCCCGTTGTGGACCACAGGCTCCGGATGCGCAGGCCCAGCAGCCATGGCTCACGGGCCCAGCCGCTCTGCAGCATGTGGGATCTTCCCAGACCGGGGCACGAACTCGTGTCCCCTGCATCGGCAGGCGGACTCTCAACCACTGTGCCATCAGGGAAGCCCATATTTTTATTAAAATATTGAGTGATATTTCATTATTTTCAAAATTTAAACATTTTCAGCTTTACTTAACTAATTTTGATTTTAAAAGTTAATTTATATGAATCCCTGTTAAGCTCTTCCAAAAAAATAGAAGAGGGAACATTTCCAAACTGATTTTTTTTTTTTTGATGCTGATCACCCTGATACCAGGGTCAGACAAGACACCACAAGAAAAGAAAACTACAGGTCAACATCCCTAATGAACCTAGATGTAAAAATCTTCAATAAAATACTAGCAAACTAAATTAAACAGCACATTAAAAGGACTATACACCATAACCAAGTGGGGTTTATCTCTAAGATGCAAGGACAGTTCAATGTACACAAATCAGTCAGTGTGATATACCACATTAACAGAATGAAACATAGAAACCACATGATCTTTCAATAGATACAGAAAAAAACATTTGACAAAAATTCAATGTCCATTCATGATAAAGAGTCTCAACAAAATAGGTATAGAAGAAACTTACCTCAGTAAAATAAAGACCATATATGAAAAGCCTCCAGCTAAAATCATAATCAATAGAGAAAAACCAAAAGCTTTTCCACTAAGATTTGGTACAGGCAAGGATGCTGTGTACCATCCTTTTTGTCACTTATATTCAACCTAGTACTGGAAATCCCAGACAGAGCAATTAAACAATAAAAAGAAATAAAGGCATACACATTGGAAAGTAAAAAGTAAAATGATCTCTGTTTGCAGATGGCTTGATCATATGTAGAAAACCATAAAGACTCAACAAAAAGACTGTCTGAACTAATAACAACATCAGTGAAGTTGCAGGATACAAAATTAACATACAAAAGTTGACGGCATTTCTACACAGTAACAATGAGCTATCTAAAAAGGATATTAAGAGAACAATCCCATTGACAATAGCAACAAAAAGAATAAATAAAACACTTAGGAATAAACTTAACCAAAGAAGTAAAAAACTAGTATACTGAAAACTTAAAACACTGATGAAGAGATTAAAGAAGATGCATATAAAGGGAAAGACATCCTATGTTCATGAATTGGAAGACTTTATATTGTTAAAATGTCAAAACTACCCAAAGCGGTCAACAGATTCAGTGTGATTCCTATCATAACTCTAATGGCACTTTAATGGCATTCTTTCAGAAATAGAAAAAAAAAAAATCCTAAAATTCATATGGAACTACAAAAGAACTTGAATAGCCAAAGCAATTTTGTGCAAGAAGAACAAAGATGGAAGCTTCATATTCTCTAATTGCAAAATATATTCAAAGCTGCAGTATTTGAAACAGTGTGGTACTGGCATAAAAACTGTCATATAGAACAATGAAACAGAGTAGAGGGCCCAGAAATAAATCCACACATTTACAGTCAACTAACATTTGAAAGGGTGCTAAGAACACAGAATGGGGAAAGCTCTTCAACAAGTGGTTTTGGGAAAACTGCATTATCTACATGAAATTGGAACCTTATCTCACCATATGCAAAAATCAACCCAAGATAGATTAAAGACTTAAATGTGAGACCTGAAATGGTAAAACTACTGGCAGAAAACAGAGAAAAAGCTTACTGACATTGGTCAAGGGAATAACTTTTTTTGTTTTTTCATGACATCAAAAGCAAAGGCAAAGAGGACACTTCAAGATGGCGGAGAAGTAAGATGTGGAGATTGCCTTCCGACCCACAAATACATCAAAAATACATCTACATGTGGAACAACTCCTACAGAACACCTACTGAATGCTGGCAGAAGACCTCACACTTCCCAAAGGCAAGAAACTCCCCATGTACCTGGGCAGGGCAAAAGAAAACAGAATAAACAGAGACAAAAGGATAGGGATGGGACCTGCACCAGTGGGAGGGAGCTGTGAAGGAGGAAAGGTTTCCACACACTAGGAAGCCCCTTCATTGGTGGAAACGGGGGGTGGGTGGGGGGAAGCTTCAGAACTACAGAGGAGAGCACAGCAACAGAGGTGCAGAGGGCAAAGCAGAGAGATTCTTGCACAGAGGGTCAGTGCCGACCAGCACTCACCAGCCTGAGAGGCTTGTCTGCTCACCTGCCAGAGCGGGTGGGAGCAGGGAGCTAAGGCTCAGGCTTCAGAGGTCAGATCCCAGGTAGAGGACTGGAGTTGGCTGCATGAACATAGCCTGAAGGGGGCAAGTGCGCCACAGCTAGCAGGGAGGGAGTCCAGGGAAAACTCTGGACCCGCCTAAGAGGCAAGAGACCATTGTTTCAGGATGCACGAGGACAGGAGATTCAGAACACTGCCTAAACGAGATTCAGAGACAGGCACGAGCCGCGGCTATCAGCGCGGACCCCAGGGACAGGCATGAAACGCTAAGGCTGCTGCTGCAGCCAACAAGAATCCTGTGTGCAAGCACAGGTCACTATCCACACGTCCCCTCCTGGGAGGCTGTGCAGCCCGCCACTGCCAGGGAGCCGTAACCCAGGGACAACTTCCCCAGGAGAACACACGGAACGCCTCAGGCTGTTGCAATGTCACGCTGGCCTTTACTGCCGCAGGCTTGTTTCACATTCTGCCCCTCCCTCCCCCCAGCCTGAGTGAGCCAGAGCCCCCTAACCAGCCACTCCTTTAACCCTCTCCAGTCTGGGCGAAGAACAGATGCCAGAGGGAGACCTACATGCAGAGGTGGGGCCAAATCCAAAGCTGAACCCCAAGAGCTGTGCAAACAAAGAAGAGAAAGGAAAATCTCTCCCAGCAGCCTCAGGAGCAGCAGATTAAATCTCCACAATCAACTTGTTATACCCTGCATCTGTGGAATACCTGAATAGATGACGAATCATCCCAAAATTGATGCAGTGGACTTTGGGAGCAACTGTAGACTTGGGGTTTCCTGTATGTGACTGACTAGTTTCTTATTTTTATGTTTATCTTTGTATAGTTTGTAGGGCTTGTTATCATTGGTGGAGTTCTCTATTGGTTTTGTGGTTCTCATCTTATTTTTTTAAACTACTTTAAAATCTTTTATTTTAATAACTTTTTTTATTTTAATAACTTTATTCTATAATATATATTTTTTCTTTGTTTCTTTTTTCCTCCATTTTCTATTCAGATGTGTAGCTGACAGGGTCTTGGTGCTCTGGTCGGGTATCAGGCCTGCGCCTCTGAGGTGGGAGAGCCAGCTTCAGGACACTGGACCACCAGAGACCTCCCAGCCCCATGTAATATCAATTGGTAACAGCTCTCCCAGAGATCTCCATCTCAACTCTAAGACCCAGCTCCATGCAATAACCAGCAAGCTCCAGTGCTGGACACCCCATGCTAAACAACTAGGAAGACAGGAACACAGCCCCACCATTAGCAGAGAGGCTGCCTAAAATCATAATAAGTTCACAGACAGCCCAAAACACACCACTGGATGTGGTCCTGCCCACCAGAAAGACAAATTCCATCCTCATCAACCAGAACACAGGCACCAGTTCCTTCCACCAGGAAGTCTACACAACCCACTGAACAAACATTATCCACTGGGAGCAGACACCAGAAACAACGGGAACTATGAACCTTCAAACTGCGAAAAGGAGACCCAAACACAGTAAGTTAAGCAAACTGAGAAGACAGAGAAATACTCAGCAGATGAAGGAGCAAAGTAAAAACCCATCAGACCAAAAAATTAAGAAGAAATAGGCAGTCTAACTGAAAAAGAATTCAAAGTAATGATAGTAAAGATGATCCAAGATCTTGGAAATAGAATGGAGAAAATACAAGAAACATTTAGCAAGGAACTAGAAGAACTAAAGAGCAAACAAACAATGATGAACAACACAATAAATGAAATTAAAATTCTATAGAAGGAATCAATAGCAGAATAAATGAGGTAGAACAATGAATAAGTGACCTGGAAGATAAAATAGTGGAAATAACTACCACAGAGCAGAAGAAAGAGAAAAGAATGAAAAGAATTGAGGACAGTCTCAGAGACCTCTGGGACAACATTAAACACACCAACATTCGAATTATAGGGGTCCCAGAAGAAGAAGACAAAAAGAAAAGGACTGAGAAAATAATTAAAGAGACTACAGTTGAAAACTTCCCTAATATGGGAAGGGAAAGTCCAGGAAGCAGAGTACCATACAGCATAAATCCAAAGAGAAACACTCCAAGACACATATTAATCAAACTATTAAAAATTAAACACAAAGAAAAAAAATTAAAAGCAGCAAGGGAAAAGCAACAAATAACATAAAACAGAATCCCCATAAGGTTAACAGCTGATCTTTCAACAGAAACTCTGCAAGCCAGAAGGGAGTGGCCAGACATATTTAAAATGATGAAAGGGAAAAACCTACAACCAAGATTACTCTACCCAACAAGGATCTCATTCAGATTCGACACAGAAATGAAAACCTTTACAGACAAGCAAAAGCTAAGAGACTTCAGCACCACCAAACCAGCTTTACAACAAATGCTAAAGGAACTTCTATAGGCAGGAAACACAAGAGGAAGAAAAGATCTACAAAAACACACCCAAAGCAATTAAGAAAATGGTAATAGGAACATACATATCAAAAATTACCTTAAATGTAAATGGATTAAATGCTCCGACCAAAAGACATAGACTGGCTGAATGGATACAGAAACAAGACCGTATAGATGCTGTCTAAAGAGAGCCACTTCAGACCTAGGGACAGATACAGACTGAAAGTGAGGGGATGGAAAGAGATATTCCATGCAAATGGAAATCAAAAGAGAGCTGGAGTAGCAATTCTCATATCAGACAAAATAGACTTTAAAATAATGACTATTATAAGAGACAAAGAAGGATACTACATAATCATCAAGGGATAAATCCAAAAAGAAGATATAACAATTGTAAATATTTATGCACCCAATATAGCAGCACTTCAATACATAAGGCAAATGCTAACAGCCATAAAAGGGGAAATCGACAGTAACACAATCATAGCAGGGGACTTTAACATCCCACTTTCACCAATGGACAGATCATCCAAAATGAAAATAAATAAGGAAACACAATCTTTAAATGACACATTAAACAAGATGGACTTAATTGATATTTATAGGACATTCTATCCAAAAACAACAGAATACACTTTCTTCTAAAGTGCTCATGAAATATTCTCCAGGATAGATCATATCTTGGGTCACAACACAAGCCTTGGTAAATTTAAGAAAACTGAAGTAGTATCAAGTATCTTTTCCGACCACAACATTATGAGACTAGATACCAATTACAGGAAAAAAGCTGTAAAATTTACAAACACATGGAGGCTAACCAATACACTACTAAATAACCAATAGATCACTGAAGAAATCAAAGAGGAAATTTAAAAATACCTAGAAACAAATGACCATAAAAACACAATGACCTAAAACCTATGGGATGCAGGAAAAGCAGTTCTAAGAGGGAAATTTATGGCAACACAATCCTACCTCAAGAAACATGAACAATCTCAAATAAACAACCTAACCTTACACCTAAAGCAACTAGAGAAAGAAAAGCAAAAAACCCAGAGTCAGCATGAGGAAAGAAATCATAAAGATCAGATCAGGTAGATGGACCTAGAGTCTGTCACACAGAGTGAAGTAAGTCAGAAAGAGAAAAACAAATACTGTATTGTATGCTAACACATATATTTGGAATCTAAAAAAAAAAAAAAAAAGGTTCTGAAGAACCTAGGGGCAGGACAGGAATAAAGATGCAGACATACAGAATGGACTGGAGGACATGGGGAGGTGGAAGTGTAAGCTGGGATGAAGTGACAGAGTCCATGGACATATGTACCCTACCAAATGTAAAATAGATAGCTAGTGGGAAGCAGCTGCATCGCACAGGGAGATCAGCTCAGTGCTTTGTGACCACCTAGAGGGCTGGGATAGGGAGGATGGGAGGGAGATGCAAGGGGGAGGAGATATGGGAATATATGAATATGTATAGCTGATTCACTTTGTTATAAAGCAGAAATTAACACACCATTGTAAAGCAATTATACTCCAATAAAGATATTTTTTAAAAAAGGAAAAAAATGAAAAAGAAATGAAGGAAAGGATAGCAAAGATGAATAAAACTAAAACCTGGTTCTTTGAGAAGATAAAAAAAAAATTGATAAACCATTAGCCAGACTCATCAGGAAAAAAAGGGAGAAGAATCAAATCAATAGATTTAGAAATGAAAACAGAGAAGTAACAACTGACACTGTAGAAATACAAAGGATCAAGAGAGATTACTACAAGTAACTGTATGACAATAAAATGGACAACCTGGAATAAATGGACAAATTCTTAATACAGCAAAACCTTCTGAGACTGAACCAGGAAGAAATAGAAAATATAAACAGACCAATCACAAGCACAGAAATTGAAACTGTGATTAAAAATCTTCCAACAAACAAAAGGCCAGGACCAGATAGCTTCACAGGCAACTTCTATCAAACATTTAGAGAAGAGCTAACACCTATCCTTCTCAAACTCTTCCAAAATATAGCAGAGTGTGGAACACTCCCAAACTCATTCTACAAGGCCACCTTCACCCTGATACCAAAACCACACAAAGATGTCACAAGGAAAGAAAACTACAGGCCAATATCACTGATGAACATAGATGCAAAAATCCTTAACAAAATACTAGCAAACAGAATCCAACCACACATTAAAAGGATCATACACCATGATCAAATGGGGTTTATCCCAGGAGTGCAAGGATTCTTCAATATATGCAAATCAATCAATGTGATACACCATATTAACAAATTGAAGGATAAAAACCACATGATCATCTCAATAGATGCAGAAAAAGCTTTTGACAAAATTCAACACCCATTTATGATAAAAATTCTCCAGAAAGTAGGCATAGAGGGAACTTACCTCAACATAATAAAGGCCATAGATGACAAACCCACAGTCAACATGGTTCTCAATGGTGAAGAACTGAAACCATTTCCTCTAAGATCAGGAACAAGACAAGGATGTCCACTCTCACCACTATTATTCAACATAGTTTTAGAAGTTTTAGCCACAGCAATCAGAGAAGAAAAAGAAATGAAAGGAATTCAAATCAGAAAAGAAGAAATAAAACTGTCACTGTTTGCAGATGACATGATATTATACATAAAGAATCCTACAGATGCTACCAGAAAACTGCTAGAGCTCAATGAATTTGGTAAAGTAGCAGGATACAAAATTAATGCACAGAAATCTCTTGCATTCCTAAACAGTAATGATGAAAAATCTGAAAGAGAAATTAAGGAAACACTCCTATTTACCACTGCAAAAAAAGAATAAAATACCTATGAATAAGCCTACCTAAGCAGACAAAAGACCTGTATGCAGAAAACTATAAGACACTGATCAAAGGAATTAAAGATGATACAAACAGATGGAGAGATTATACCATGTTCTTGAATTAGAAGATTCAACACTGTAAAAATGATTATACTACCCAAAGCAATCTGCAGATTCAGTGCAATCCCTATCAAACAACCAATGGCATTTTTCACAGAAGGAGAACAAGATATTTCACAATTTGCATGGAAATATAAAAGACCCTGATTAGCCAAAGCGATCTTGAGAAAGAAAAATGGAGCTGGAGTAATCAGGCTCCCAGACTTCAGACAATATTACAAAGCTACAGTAATCAAGACAGTCTGATACTGGCGCAAAAACAAAAATGGGAACAGGATAGAAAGCCCAGAGATAAACCCATGCACATATGGTCACCTTATCTTTGATAAAGGAGGTAAGAATATACAGTAGAGGAAAGACAGCCTCTTTTTAAGTGGTGCTGGGAAAACTGGACAGCTATATCTAAAAGAGTGAAATTAGAACACTCCCTAACACCATACACAGAAAAACTCAAAATGGATTAAAGACCTAAATGTAAGGCCAGACAGTATAAAACTCTTAGAGGTAAACATAGGCAGAACACTCTATTACATAAATCACAGCAAGATCCTTTTTGACCCACCTTCTAGAGAAATGGAAATAAAACCAAAAATAACCAAATGGGACCTAATGAAACTTAAAAGCTTTTGCACAGCAAGGGAAACCATAAACAAGACCAAAAGACAGCCCTCAGAATGGGAGAAAATATTTGCAAATGAAGCAACTGACAAAGGATTAATCTCCATAATTTACAAGCAGCTCATGCAGCTTAATATCAAAAAAACAAACAACGTAATCCAGAAATGGGCAGAAGACCTAAATAGACATTTCTCCAAAGAAGATATACAGATTGCCTAATTGCCAAAAAACACATGACAGGATGCTCAACATTACTAATCGTTAGAGAAATGCAAATCAAAACTACAATGAGGTATCACCTCACACCAGTCAAAATGGCCATCATCAAAAAATCTAGAAACAATAAATGCTGGAGAGGGTGTGGAGAAAAGGGAGCCATCTTGCACTGTTGGTGGGAATGTAAATTGATACAGCCACTGTGGAGAACAGTATGGAGGTTCCTTAAAAAACTACAAATAGAACTACCATATGACCCAGCAATCCCACTACTGGGCATATACCCTGAGAAAACCATAATTCAAAAAGAGTCATGTACCACAATGTTCATTGCAGCTCTATTTCCAATAGCCAGGATATGGAAGCAACCTAAGTGTCCATTGACAGTTGAATGGATAAAGAAGATGTGGCACATATATACAATGGAATATTACTCGGCCATAAAAATAAACAAAATTGAGTTATTTGTAGTGAGGTGGATGGACCTAGAATCTGTCATACAGAGTGAAGTAAGTCAGAAAGAGAAAATGAAATACTGTATGCTAACACATATATATGGAATCTAAAAACAATTGTTCTGAAGAACCTAGGTGCAGGACAGGAATAAAGACACAGACATAGAGAATGGACTTGAGGACACAGGGAGGGGTAAGGGTAAGCTGGGACAAAATGAGAGAGTGGCATTGACATATATACACTACCAAATGTAAAATAGAGAGCTAGTGGGAATCAGCCACATAGCACAGGGAGATCAAAGCGGTACTTTGTGACCACCTAGATGGGTGGGATAGGGAGGGTGGGAGGGAGACGCAAGAGGGAGGAGATATGGAGATATATGTATAGCTGATTCACTTTGTTATAAAGCGGAAACTAACACACCATTGTAAAGCAATTACATTCCAATAAAGATGTTAATAAATAAATAAATAAATAAAATTAAAAATGGTCAAAGGACCTGAACAGACATTTCTCAAAAGAAGACATACAAATGGTCAATACGTATTTTAAAAAGTTCTCAACATCACTAATCTCATGGAAATTCAAATCAAAACCTCAATGAGATATCACCTCACACCTGTTAGAATGGCTGTCATCAAGAAGACAAAAGATAAGTGTTGTCAGGGATATGGAGAAAAGGAATCCTTGTACAGTAAGTGGGAATGTAAACTGGTGCAGACATCATGGAAAACAGTATGGAAGTTCCTAAATAAATTAAAAATAGAACTAACGTATGATCCAGGAAGCTTATTTCTGGGTATCTATCCAAAGGAATTGAAATCTGGATCTTAAAGAAATATCTCCACTCCCATATTTATTGTAGCATTATTCACAGTAGCCAAGATATAGAAACAAACTAAATGTCTTTCAACGAATGAATGGATAAAGAAAATGTGGTCTCTCTCTCTCTCTCTCTCTCTCTCTCTCTCTCCCTCCCTCCCATGAAATATTATCCAATCTTAAAAAAGAAGACACCTGGAGAACATTATGCTAAGTGAAATAAACCACACACTGAAAGACAAGTCCTATATATCTCCCTCATACTTGGAATCTAAACTAGTCAAACTCATAGAAGCAGAGAGTAGAATGGTGGTTGCCAAAGGTTAGGATAGAGAGCGGAAAATGAGGAGATGTTGGGCAAGGGTACAAAGTTTCAGTTTTGCAAGATGAATGGGTGCTGGAGCTATAATATAGAGTATGGTAACAAGAATTAACAGTACTGTATTGTATTACTGAAATTTGCTAAGAGGATGGATCTTAAAACTTCTCAACACAGGAACACACACACAAACTCACACAGGTAATTATGTAAAAGTGAAGGATATGTTATTTAGCTTG
Organism: Grampus griseus; assembly: GCF_964374135.1. NCBI lineage: Eukaryota > Metazoa > Chordata > Mammalia > Artiodactyla > Delphinidae > Grampus > Grampus griseus. Next base: position 100,095,212 of record NC_139019.1, on the reverse strand, counting down.
ATTATCCTGATCTTTTTACAATGTATACATATATCAAAACATCACATTGTAGCCTTAAACATACATGATTTTTATATGTATCTCAATAAACTTGTTTAACATTTTAATTTATGGCTTTAAAATATTTAGACATATGGTATGTGGGCTTTCATTTGCACTCTTGACAGGGCCTGGGTAACATGAAGTGCGTCTCTTCTTGAAATCAAAGACATGTCTTATTCCTCCCTTGAATCATACATAAATGCCAAACACAAGACTCTGCCCAGGATAGGTGCCCTGTCTCCCCAAAATGTTTAATTAACAAATGTATCCTTGTTGAGTGAATTTATGGTGGGACCATCAGGAGCTGGTAAGCCTTTTGACACCTCTAAATGACACTTGATATTTAGCCACCATCTAGTCCAGCCCTGAGAAATGTCACTGCATGCTCAGACACCCTGACAAGAAATGTACTTCTTTCTTCTTAACCACTTCCTTCCCCAATAGCTCAGGCACTCCTTCAGAACCCATCTCTTGGGGCTATCAGATTAAACTGAACAGGAAAACTGGTAGAAAGGTTAATGTGATTCATTCCACAACTTGGAATGGTTTAAATTCAAGGTCTAGTTGCTAATTTTAGTCCCAGGGTAGGATATTCAAAAAGTAGACTGTGTCTCTGTTTAAATAATCTTCCTTAATAATGATGTAAAGTCAAATAAATTAGTTTTAAAACGTCCTGGAGACAGGCAACATTTTTTTAAACTTTTTGGCTTGTGTGTATGCCCACTCAGACTGGGTATAGACGAACATAGCCACATAAAGTTGCCAGTTTAGGAAAAAAGACCCATACAATTTGGGGTTTATTACAAAATATAAAAAATATGATATAGACCTCCCACTGAGTAGCTCTGAATTAACTAATTTTTACTTAGCCATTGTGGCACCTCTCTTTCTGGAACTCTTTTCGTGCATCTCCTCACCACCTCACTCCCACCATCCCTCATTCAGAAAAAAAGTTTTAAAATAAAATAATAATAACAATAAATTTGATTTAAAATATCTTAATCTGTTCTAATGCTTTAGCCCACATTCTTTATTTAGGTTCAACATACTATTGCCATCCTGGCACATGGTACAGCATTCATTTTGCAATTATAATCCTTATTCAGTGAAACTCCTTCATACACATAGTTCCACATAGGACATCTTACCTTCTGAAGTAAATAAAAATATTCTCTGCAGGACTTCAACTCTCAGAATGGCTCTACTTTGGGGTTTCAACGGCCTTTCTGATTTCCAGCCCAGCACCTTGTACTAAGCAAGATGTACTTTATAAGCCAATAAATAAGAATAATAATTGTCTCCATGTTTATCAACTCAGACTCTTTCGGTCTTGTCTTCATCATGCATTTTGCCACTTAAGGCAAAGTCAAGGACTTTCAGTTTGCTTGTATTTATCTGTTGCCTGCCAAGTGATCCTCTGCTCTCAAACTCCCCAATCCCCACAAAAGTAGTTTAAGTTATTCTTATTTGAGGCCTTTATTTGGTTCTTTCATATTTCTGAGGCTTACTTTTCATCCATAAAATTAAAAATAGAAGTGAAAGTCATCTTTGCTTTTATGATTAAACCCTCATTTCATTAAATTGGATTTCACTAGCAGGACTTAAAGGCATAACCTTCTGCTTAGTATCACCGTCCTTTACCATTCCTGCAATCATTACTTCTGTGGCAGATGACTGTGGTTGGGCTTTTTTGTTGTTGTTGTTTTTAGTATATGTCCCTTATTGTTCTTTGGAAAGTGGCCATTATTAACATGGAGGTTCTTCCATATTTCCAAGTTTATGTTTGCCAGATGCTCTAGAATAAATGATTATTCAAAACATATTTGAATCCTTTTTGTTTTCTTTCATAGCTTAAGTTTTGTACCCAAAGACTAATAAACTGAAAACATCATTTTCTTCTTATACATTTAAAAACTAGTCACATGCATATGTAAGACTTTTTTCTGTCTATATACAGTGCTAGAGGCATTAACTCCACATCTCTTGTAAAGTCCCCTGAGACTCAGAGAAGCAACTGTGAGGGGAATGGCCAAGCCACAGGAGTGCACCATGGGGTCCCTGTTCCTACCACCAGACTGGCAAGGCTAAAGGGCAAACTTGCACCAATGGTCAACCCAACATCCATTATCCAACAAGTGTCATGATTTTACAGTAAAAAGAAGTTGTTTACTATGTAGATGCCTTGAAAAAGGAGACATCTTTGGTTACTAAAGGTCTCTGTCTCTGGAAGAAAGTAAATGTAGGTTGTGGTGATATTTTTATTCATCAACAAGCTTTATTGTTATTATAAATGCCGTTACTATTACCACTCTACTTAACAAGTGCCGGTAACTTTCACAAAATCATAGCCAGAGAAGTACGAATGAGAAAAACTCCTAGCCAGTGGGCCTCAGTAGGAGTCAGAGAAGATCATAGGTAGTTGTAGGCCCTGAGTACAGTCTGAAAGTCCAAATAAACTCCCAAAAGGTAAGGTAACCTGTGTTTGCAGTCAGGATAGCAACAAGGGGCTAAGGGAGATAGAATCATAGCTCACCCATCATGGAAGCCATATTCAGAAACAGGGCCAGGAACTCAAAGACAAGTGAGATGCTTACACAGAAGTGAAAATTACATCAGAGTTACCATTTGGAATTGCTTATTAGAGTCCCCAAACCAAGTATGGCTCCTGGGGCAAGCTAAAGAAAGGCACACAAACCAATGGAGACATGGAGAGGGGTGTTTCTGTTTTACACGCACACACATCCCTCTTGAGTAAAGCAGACTCCCTCCCTTGATCTTGATTCCCAGGTTCCATGCATCTTAGCAGAGCCAAGAGGAACTGGCAAAGGGCCTGGAGTTGGAGAGGGTATGTGAAGTTTAAAAACATATACATCGTTAAAAATCATTAAACATGTTGGTAACCCAAAGTGAATTCATACACACCCACAAAATTTGGCCTCTGACAGGTTAAACCGCTTGGGCCTTCAGTCCTTATTGGTGTTGAAACTAGGGCTGGGCTCTGTCTGCTGCCCAAGTTCACATGGACCCCGCAGTGAAGAGCAGTAACCAGCATTCTGCACAAGCGGGAATCCAACTTTAAGACAATTTTTCTCCAGGAGTTCTTTGCACCTTGCTCCTTCTGCCTTACAAATCATGCTAGTTGGCAGCAGTGAAGTAGAAACCCACAGCTCTTGAGTTTGCCCTTGACAGAGCACATTGTAGAATGCTCAAACAGTAAAGGATTTTCCATAATCACAATGTAATTCAAAGTTGAATTGAGTAATCTTTGGTTTCAGAACAAGAAAAATAGCATTTAAGATGGCAAGAAAACATTTTTTTCTTAGGGAGTTAATGTAAAAACAGATATGGGATTTTATACTAGAAAGTGGGAGCAAGAATGAAAGTATTTACCTTCTTTTAACATGAGGTAACGTATTGGGTTGTCCAACAATTCGTGTGGGTTTTTCTGTAAAATCCTTTGGGAAAACCCAAACGAACTTTTTGGCCAAAACAGTAAAATCAAATTCTGTTGATTTTTTAAAATGTAGCCTTAAATAGAAATATGTAGCATGTACAAATAAACCCGGAATAGATAAAAGTATATTTTAACATATTTCTAATCTTAAGGAAAAGCATGCAGAATATGGCTGGCTTAAGTTTTTACTTAATAGGTAGAAAATATTATCCAAATCTTTCCTTTTCAAAGAATGGCGCATAGACTTGTAGCATTAACATCACCTGGGAGCTTGTGAGAAATGAAGAACTGTGGGCCCCAGCATGGTCATACTGGATTGGAATCTCCATTTTAATGGATCCCTAGGTGACTCACATGTACACAAAGGTTTTGAAGCACTGATCTGAATTAACCATTCACCAAAGGCTTATCAAGTAGGCTTATAGAAAGCCTTCCTTTCCTCCAGCACCACATATAAACTTGCAAGCAAAGTAAAAATCATGTTTGCTCTGCAAATACAACTTCAAAATGAGGTCCCTAATACCCTCTTCAAACATTCGGGAGCCACCACCTATTTCTTTACTTTTCCACTTTTTTCTCTGAGATACTTCCTAGGATAAATACCTTCCCTTTTTGCATGGATTGTTTTGCCTGTGACTTTGGAAGACTGAATAACAGCTATGAAAGATAATAGAAAGGAGTAATACTGATAGATTTATTGGAAAGAAAAATAAGTGAAAGTCAAGGCAGAAATACAAAAAAGCAAAAATAGCATGAACAAGAAAAACAAATATCTGTGTATTTTATTTATATTGAAAATAGATTTATTGTTTATCTAAATATAAAAAAACCTGTATTTTATTTATATTGAAAATAGATTTATTATCTAAATATAAAAAAACTGTGTATTTTATTTATATTGAAAATAGATTTATTGTTTATCTAAATATAAAAAGAATGCATGCTAATAGTCTCTCATAGTTTTGCTAACTAAAAATTGTAAATTCTCAAATAATACAAAAAAGTAGTAGTGTTCAGAAACATCATCATGAAGGGAGAAACTTCTTTTGTTCTTTCAGTGGCCCAGCATCCACTTACCCATCTCCAGATAATTATCCCACCAGTTTTCTTTAACTGAGATTCCTCCTCTCTCCTCCTGACCCATCTGACTCTTAGGCCCCATGCTATAGGTATTATCCTATATCACCTATGGATATGGTGGAGATATGATGGAACGTGTGACAGAGCACACAGGCCTAAGCCAATTAGAACCTCACGTTCTCTAGATCACAGTGTTGGTTTGGGTATAAGCATGCATCCTAAGTTAACCAGCCAGGCCCAATGAACCTAGAGCTTTCAACTGAGTAATTAGAAGACTTTCTTTCATGCCAGTGCTGATATGGAGAGGAGGAGAGGCAAAAACTGTGGCAGCCTCCTTGTCACCATGAGGGGAGATATTGTTCTGAAGATAAAACCACCACAGAGGAGGAAGGGCAGAAACGTGGAAACAGAGGGAAAAACTGGCTCTTCCTGAAGACCCTGTCTGAAGCCCTGAAAAAGATGTGCCTAGAAGCAAACCAGGACTCTATACTTTTCAGCTATCTGAGCCAAAAATAGATTGGATTGCTTAAATTAGATTTGACTGAGATTCTGTCACTTGTATTCAAGGGAAATATAACTAATACATGTTTGTATACTTCTATGCATACATCTGCATAGATGGATCTTATTATTTATAATTTCATTTTCAGTTTATTCTTTACCTATTATTTTTAACCTGCTATTCTCAACCCAAAAAAATGTCATTAACATCTTTCTGAATAATTAAATTCAGATCTATATTGTTATTTTATTGGATATATGATGTTATATAATTTGTACTATAATTTATTGAATCAGTGTCATACTGAGAGACATTTACAGATTGTTTATACACATTAAAGAAAAACCTCATATATACTAATTTAACCTACACAATGATCTCCTTGGGATAAATTTCTAGAAGTAGAGTTGTTAGGCCAAAGGTACCTAATTTAGGATATTATACACACTCCTACACTGCTTTAGAGAAATCTGTAGAATTACATTTATACCAATAAGACCTGGACAATTCAGTGTTCCCTACAGTCACATAAACATCTGCTAATTTCATGAGCAAAAAATAATATATGTAATTTCTTTTCCATTTCTCTACTAGTGAGAGTGACTATTTTCCACACATTTGTCAGCCCTTGCATTTCTCCTTTTGTGAACCACCTATTACATTTTTACCCATATTTCTGTTACAGTGTTTGACTGCCTCATTGATATGCTAGAGCTCTTTATATATTAAGTGTATTAACTCTTTCTCATATATTTCCCAGGTTGTATTTTGTTTTTGATTTAACTTAAAGACTTTTCATGGTGGAGAAATTTTACATTATTATGTAACCAAATTTATCAAAATTTAATTGTGGATCTTTTATTACTTATATTGCTTAGAAAGATTGTTGCATTCTAAGACTATAAAATTACTCACCCATATTTTCTTCTAGTAGTTTCTGGTTTCTTTCCATTCTTTACCTTTTTTAATATACATTTAAATCTTTGATCCACCTAGAAGTTATTTTACCATAAGGGATTCAGCTTTCTTTTCCCCAAATGTCTAGCCAGTAATCCCAATGTTATATACCAGAAATTCTATTCATCGTCTCACCAATATGAAATGCCATCTTTATCGTATATTTAATTACCACATATCCTTGGGTCTATTTCTGGCTGCTTTATTATGTTTCATTTCAGACTGTTTCTGCCTCCTGTAGCAGTTTTGTGTTAGATATTGTAATTCATAAATTTTAATATCTAGTAGGATAAGTATTCTTACAATTCTTTTTTTGATCCTTCCAAATTGTCTTAACTTTTTATTTATCTATTTTTTAAATTAATTTTAGAATAGTTCAAAATCTTCTAAAGAAACAGTACTTCACAAGTCAGAAAGAGAAAAACAAAAACTGTATGCTAACACATATATATGGAATCTAAAAAAAAAAAAAAAAAAGGTTCTGAAGAACCTAGGGTCAGGACAGGAATAAAGACGCAGACATAGGGCTTCCCTGGTGGTGCAGCGGTTGAGAGTCTGCCTGCCGATTCAGGGGACACGGGTTCGTGCCCCGGTCCGGGAAGATCCCACATGCCGTGGAATGCCTAGGCTCATGAGCCACGGCTGCTGAGCCTGTGCGTCCAGAGCCTGTGCTCCGCAACGGGAGAGGCCACAGCAGTGAGAGGCCCGCCCCCCCCAAAAAAGATGCAGACATAGATAATGGACTTGAGGACACGGGGAGGGGGAAGGGTAAGCAGGGACGAAGTGAGAGAGTGGCATGGGCATGTATACACTACCAAATGTAAAATAGATAGCTAGTGGGAAGCAGTCACATAGCACAGGGAGATCAGCTCGGTGCTTTGTGACCGCCTAGAGGGGTAGGATAGGGAGGGTGGGAGGGAGTCGCAAGAGGAAGGGGATATGGGGATATATGTATACATATAGCTGATTCCCTTTGTTGTACAGCAGAAGCTAACAGGATAAAGATATTAAAAAAAAAGAAAAACAGAAATAGTATTTCAATATTGAAAAAAATACATGAATATTATTATTTTGAGGAAAGTGAATAAAATAATAGTAAAATATTAAGTATTGGTAACCAAAAACATGGCACCTATTTTCATTTATTAAATTATAATTTAGTGTCCTTTAGAATATTTTATTTTTCTTTTATATACCTGCAAAATATTTCTTGATCAGTTTATTCAAATATATTTTTTATTTTATGTTTTTATTACTATTTTCAATACTCTACTTATCTTTTTTGTCAAATTTGGATTATTATTATTATGTAAAGAATATCTTCTTATTTATAGTTTTTGGGAGACTTAAAACAATATTTTAAAGTCAGGAATAGGTCCTGAATTTAATCAAATATTTTTAGCATCTATTGTGATTTGACTGATTGAAAGAAATCAATGTATTTGCCAGTACTGAATTGGATACATTCTTGGAGTTAATCTCACTCAGTTATATTGTATTACTCTTTTGATGTACTGCTAAATTCTCTCTGCTAATATACCATTCACAGCTTTTGTGAGGAAAGAGAGAGGGGAAGAGACAGAGGGAAGAGAGAGAGATAGAGAAGAGAATCTGTTCAATGTTACTGTCACACATATGCTAGTGTCATAAAAGAATATGAAGAGAATTCCTTATTTTGTGTTGCTCTGGAACAAATTCAAATCACGTTGGAGTAATCTGGCTCTTGGAAGAATGAAAATAATTTCCAAAGATACCTTCTGTGTCAGAAGCATTTTGGAAAACTTTAACAACATTCACAATTTCTTGCACAATTTGTAGTCTATTTCTTCTTGAGGAAAAAACTGAAGTTTTAAAAGTTATTAGTATAAAATTGTGCAAAACATTTTCTTACGATGATTTTCTCATTATCTGTAGTCATCTCTCCTTTTCATTGCGTATTTTATGAATTCATGTTTTTTCTCTCTCTTTTGTTCTCACTCATACTTAGTATTGGTAGATTATTTATTTATTTAATTGTATTTGATCCTCCCTCCCTCCAGAACCAAGTTTTGAATTAATTTATAATTTCTATCACTTTTCTCATTATGGAATTTTGCTCCTCATTTAAAAAAATTTCTTCCTTATGTTTTTCTAAAGTTTATTTTAGATTCATTTTTCTAGCTAAACTGGCACCTTATTCACTTATTTCCATTCTTTTTCTTTTTTAGTAATATAAATGTATATGGTTTAAAATTTTTTCCCTCACTGTTATTTTTCAGATATTCTGTAACTGTGATGTTATTGTTTACTTAACCTGAGAACTATTTTACAAAAAAAATTTTTGTTTTTTTTCTGATTTTCCTATTTGTTTCTAGCACTGAATGCATTTTTTGTCACAGAATGTTGCTTATAGTATTTCTACTTTGGGGTTTATTTTTTTGTTTCAAACAGCATGATAAATATCTGTGAATATCTATGGGTCCTTGAAAAAATGATGCATTTCTTTGTTTCTAGGGTTTGATATTTGACATCTACATATCTATTAAATACTGTTACACATATTGCTATTCAAATCTTCTGTATTTAAATTTTGTCTTTTTTATCCATAAAGTATAGAAACCGATGCGTTGCCTTTCACTATTATTGTGTTTTTGTAAATATATCATTTATCTTCAGTAATTTTATATATTATTCATATTTTTACTTATAAGGAATAATTATAACTTCTCTGTAAATTTTAACCTACATCATTAAGTAGGTTGCATCAGCTTGCATTCACCTCTGCTTGATAATAGTTAACATTTTCTCCCAACATTTTGTTTATTTAGTAGATCATTATGCCATTTATTTTTATCATGGGGCTAATATATTAGATTTTTTTGTCATACCAATGATCTTTTCTGCTTTTAATGTCTTACATCTTCTTCCTTTGCCATCTTCTTCTTTGACGTTTGAAAAAAATAGACTATTTTGAATTCAAAAAGCAATTGCAGTTACAGCTTTAAATAATATGCTTAATCCTACAGTTCTCAATATATCAACTTTCACTTCAAGTATAGTTATTTATCCTCACTTTGAGAAATTAGGAAACAAAAGTTAATTTTGACAATCATTTTCGTTTCTAAGTGCTTACTCGCATCTCCCTTGTTCCAAACCTAGAAGGACTGATGCACAAATTGTTTTATTATTAATTTGTGCCATAACTGTACCCCTAAGTTGTTGTCCAAAGAAATATCTATTACACTGGTAAAAACAGAGACAAGAGACTAGAAACCTGCAGTAGTTGTTCAAGGACACAAATTTTATAACTTAAATTTCTAGTAGGCCACTTTATCTCATTACCTTGACTGACAAGAGGGACTGCTTCAAAACTGAAAATTGTTAGTATGAACAACCCGCTATTATTTTGTGCCACCTCATACCCCTCAGTGGCTGCAGCCAAAATATTTTAGTTTTCAGTCCCCCTTCTCATTAATATGCAAAAAAGGGAAATGTATTCAGCCTTATTCTTGTACAAACAACAAAAACAAATTCACTGGAGGATAACGCTCCACTCTTCACTCGACTTTGACAGTGGAAACCTATTCTATGTTGATTAAGCAACTATGTAGCTGGATTCCTTTCTTATTTTTTGAATTATAATATTCCTTATGGCATTATATTAAAAATTAACCCATGGCAGGGGATAAGGGAGGAGAATAGGAATGAAGTATATTTTCCCACCCACCCAAATTGTGGCCAACTGGCAGAAACTACTGAACATGTCAGCATGTCACCCTGCTTTGGCTCAGAAGGAAAGTAATAGCCTTTGGTCCCATCTAGTCCCCAAGCACCAGAATGAATTCTGACAATCATACCTTTTTCTCTGCAGGTTTGCCTTTCTGGCTTTGTGTGTGTGTGTGTGTATGTGTGTGTGTGTGTGTGTGTGTGTATGAATCCTCATGTGTGCATAGACGCCTGCTGGAAATTGTTTCAATCCCTCTGTTCACATGTAATCAACATTCCCGCTCTCTTCTTACATTGAATTTTGGAAAGTGAGCCCTTGCAGTGCCCCATGCCTGCTTTAAATAGCCAAAGAATCAGAATCAGGAGACTCTAACTCTTCTAAGAGATGTCTTAGTGTGGTATGGCTAAGAAGTTTGCATGGCAACAGAGAGATGTAGGAGCAATGCCCTGTTTTTTCTCTCTGCTTTGGAAACTGAAAGGGTTGTTTCCTTTTATCTTTTTTTTCCTGTCACTGCTAAATTTAATTAACTATATATAAAGTATTAGAAATCCTTTGGATCTGATTATGAGTTTGGTCCAGAAAATGTGTAATCCCCAATGAAGCATGTATTAAAAGAGTCAACTCCTTTCCAAAACTGTAGTAATCAGATGTTAGTATATGAATAGTTTTGGGCTTGGCTAGAAAACTTATCTCTTTACTCCATCTTTTTGTACTTAAACTATAAACTTTAAGAGTAATTTGTTTCCTATATCAGTCAGGGTCCTTGCAAGAAACAGCTGGCACATTCAAATCAGATAATTTGTGGATCATTTTAAAAAGACACCTTTACAAAGGTGTGAGCAGGGTATAGAGAAACCAAAAGGGATGGTGTGGTACTTGGGGTAAGGAACACCAAGGAACCACTCTCACTCTAGGCCTGAGAAGGCAAGGGGAGGACATTGCTACTGGAATAGGGAAGAAAAGAAGGGAGTGAAGAAGACCCTTCACAAGAGCTGAGATCTTAAGTTACATGGCCAGCCCAAATCAACCTGCAGGGAGAAAATGGATATAAATGTCCAAACCTTATTCTCCTCTTCCCTCAGGTCTCCTGCTGGCTCTCCCACTGGTCAACCCTACCAGATCTCAGAGGGCAAGTGAACTCGTGATGCTAAGGCTTAAGTCAGTCCCCTGGTATGCAAAGTGTGGCAGAAAGGGTGAAGGGAAACTGGAAGACATCTGGAACATTTCTATTAACATCAACTGATATCTATTCAACAACTACAGGAATTCCTCATTTCGCAAATTTCATCATCTACGTGAATTGGAATCCAAGGAGAACTTTCCCATGGAAATTGAGTCTTTAGGTTGTAGGAGATTGCTATGATAAAGTGGAAGTAAATAGACATGTGTTGTCCTAAGATGTGTATTCCAATACTGATGTTACCACGTGCTAGTTGTATAACTTTGGATGAGTCACTCCAGATCTTTTGTATTCAATGGTATTATCAGTATGGTGATGACAGTCATGTTTTTTTTATTTTTGTCAAGGATGATTGCTAGTATAAAGTTATCTAGTATATAAGAGAATACTCGGAAATATAATAAATTTTAATTTACTTTGGAAATATTTCTCTGAAGCCATGACATTTTCAGTCTCTTTGCAAGTCAGACTTTCCTCCTCTGAAATGGAGGTACTCTTGCCAAAATTGGTTGGTTGTTTAACAGTTCAGATATTTGTATCTTATGGAAGTGAATGAGTGCTCAGAGTGTATACACTGACTTTCCCCAGGGAATTCCCAATTTCCTTCATCACATCAAGGAAATCTTATAAATAATGTCATACACAGAGAGACTGCTTTGCTCATCAATTACATACAGTTACCTCCAGAGAGAGGGTCTGCCTTGCCAAGAATACTGCTGATTTGGCTCTCACTAGGAAAGCAAAGAGCTGATGCAACAGGCATTGCATTAAGGACCTTTGCGTATTGTCTTCCTAGCTCTCTCCCTCTGGAACTCTGAGCTGGTTTCAGAGGCTATGGGAAGCTATGGAAAGTGCAATCCACAGGTATTTTGGGATGTATGCTCTGGGACCAGTTCAGCAACAAAAGAGTATCTTACTTTGGGAGACTTTAACAAACTTCAGAAATAAAAGTAGACAAGAAATATGTATAAAGTAGACAAAAAAATGCAATAAAACAAAACAAACAAAAGAAACTCCTAGGGCTTCCCTGGTGGCACAGTGGTTGAGAATCTGCCTGCTAATGCAGGGGACATGGGTTCGAGCCCTGGTCTGGGAAGGTCCCACATGCCATGGAGCAACTAGGCCCGTGAGCCACAACTACTGAGCCTGCGTGTCTGGAGCCTGTGCTCCACAACAATAGAGGCCGTGAGAGTGAGAGGCCCGTGCACCGCGATGAAGAGTGGCCCCTGCTTGCCACAACTAGAGAAAGCTCCCGCACAGAAATGAAGACCCAACACAGCCAAAAATAAAATAAAGAAAGAAAGAAAGAAAAGAAACTCCTAAAGGATAGAAAAAGGAGAGAAGCCAAGACAGGAAAATCTATCCACTTTGAAACTTAAAAACACACACAAAATGATAATAATAATAATAAACCTAGGCTTAAAAGTATTTAATAAAGTAAAAATTAAATATAAATGAACCATATATTCAACATAAACTAGAAAAAGAATGAAAAAACACACCCAAAGAAACTATAAGAGGAGTCAAAAGACAGAAATAGAAATTAATTAATTAAAAGCACAATAGGGCTTCCCTGGTGGCGCAGTGGTTGGGAGTCCACCTGCCGACGCAAGGGACACGGGTTCGTGCCCCGGTCCGGGAAGATCTCACACGCCACGGAGCGGCTGGGCCCGTGAGCCATGGCCGCTGAGCCTGCGCGTCCAGAGCCTGTGCTCCGCAATGGGAGAGGCCACAACAGTGAGAGGCCCGTGTACCGCAAAAAAAAAAAAAAAAAAAGCACAATAGAACATATATTTAAGGTCAAAAGTTGCCTCTTTGAAAATACCAATAAACAGCCCTTTTGTAACCTGATCAAGAATAAAAAAAACATTAGAATGATAAAGAGATCAAAAGTATAAATTCCAGAATTTTTTAAAACATAAGAGAACATTTTTATACAAAGTAATTTTTTAAATTGGAATGATTGGCTCTTCCAGAAAAAATATACATTAATAAGATTTCTTAAAGAAGTTAAAAACAGAATAGACCAGCAGCATAGACAAAATCTAAAATATAGACAAAAGCCAGGATCAGAACATTTTATGGGTGGATTCTACAAAATCAGAACCAGAATACTGAAAGAAGAGAATGCAATAGATCTTCTCTTATAAAGTTAGATGCAAAACCCCTAAATTTAATATTAGCATTTTTTATTGAGGTATAATTCACATACAACATTATTTAGTTTCAGATATACAATATAATGATTCAATATTTGTATATATTGCAAAATGATCACCACAGTAAGGTTAGTTAACATCTGTCACCATACACAGTTGTAGGAGATATTAGCACTTTTAGTGAAGAATTTCATTAAAACAATAATATACATCATGATCAAAAAGGGTTTAACACAGTATTGCTAAATATTGGAAAAGTGATAGATAAATAGGTCAATGGAAGAGTATAGGGAATCTAGAATTCAGAAATTCATTTATTTGTGTGTGTATATGATGGAGTATGCAAAAAGTGGTGTTGGCTGTCCTTTAAAATTGGATTGTCCTTTAAAAAAGGATTAGATTCCTACTTCGGACAATTTTTGAAAATTCAACTTGAATAACAAGTTAAGTATAAAACAAGAATAATATACATTATGACCAAAAAAGGATTAAAGTAATAATGCTAGATAATAATGCTAGATATTGGAAAATTAATAATCAAAGTGATCAACAGAATAGAATGGACAATCCAGAAACAAATTCTTGTGTGAAAATGATGTACTATACAATAAATGGTGCTTGAACAATTGATCATCTATTCAAAGTGAAAAAAATTAAATTTAGATCTGTTTCATCCCATGCTAAAACGTTAAAAAAGGAATTTTAGTTGGCTTAATAAGTAAGCTTAAAACGAAACAAATGAACAAACAAAAGAACTTTGAAAGTGCTAACAGAAACAAGATAGACTAGGTAATTCCCTGGTGGTCCAGTGGTTAGGACACCACACTTCCATTGCAGGGAGCACAGGTTTGATCTCTGGTTAGGGAACTAAGATCCCACATGCTACATGGCACAGCCAAAAAAAAAAAAAAATCAGAAACAAGATAGAATATATATATTTATTTATATTCTTGGGATAAAGAAGACCTTATTGAAAAAAACACAAAACTTCAGAATTCCTTGTGAAAAGGCTAAAGTTTTTCTATGTAAAACTTCTGAAACTTTTTGGATGTTTTGATATTGGCATATCACAAAAAGCTCCATCCACCTATGCCCCTTTTCTCTCACTGATTATGACTAAAAACTCTGAGCAAAATACAAAAAAACTTGAAGACTCTGAAAAGTAGACAAAATTAAGTTTCTCATTTTTTTCTCTTTTCTTTTGTGGCTTTGCCCCCACGGCAGGCTCTGGTCTTGGAGTGCTACAGCAGCAGCAATACTGTAAGTGGCTAAAACTCCAAGAAATATCCCATATTTCTGGCCAGAGGAAAATGAGTGTCCAGGGGCTGGAGAGTGAGAGGAGAATCCTAGAAGGGAGAGCTGGAGAGGAACGTGCTCAGATACTCAGTGTGAACCTGCACAATCTCAGGTTCAACCCTGATGTATGGGAGATTTTAACACCCATTTCTCACCAAATGATAGAACAATGAGATGAAATCCTTGTACAGATACAGACGATCTGAACAACACTATCAACCGTTTTGATCTAATTTATAGAACACTACATTCAAAAACTAGAGAATACTACACATTTTTTTCCCAAGTGCTCATAGAACGCTGACAGATATAGACCATAAGTGGGACCATATAACATGTTTTTATAAAATTAAAAGGATCAAAATTATACAAAGTGATTCTCTGACCACAAAGGAATTAAATTAGAAATCAATAACAATAACATATCTTAGGAAAATCCTATGTATCTGGAAATTAAGTAACAGTCACAGGTTAAAGATGAAATCAGAGGCATAGTTAGAAAATATTTTGAATTGAATGACAATGAAAATACAACACTGCGAAATTTGTGGGATGCTGCTAAAACAGTGTTGAGAAGGAAAAGTTGCTTTATATAAGAAAGAAGAAAGCTCTAAAAGCAAAGACGTAAGTTTCACTTCAAGAAAAAAGAAAAAGAAGAGGAAAGTAAACCCCAAGTAAGTAGAAGGAAAGAAATAATAAAGATAAAAACAGAAATCAATGAGACGGAAAATGGACAATAGAGAAACTGCTTAGCAAACCCAAAACCTGTCTCTTTGAAAAGACCAACAAAATTGACAAAACTCTAGCTAGACTGATCAAGAAAAAAAGAGAGATAATATAAATCACCAATATTAGTAATGAAAAAGGGGTTATCAACACTACAGATATTAAAGAACAATAAGACCATGCTATGAATAACTTTATGCTAAAAAATAGGAATATTGAAATGAATAAATACATTTCCAAAAAATATGACATATCAAAACTGACTTAAGAAAAAAATAAATGACATAAATAACTCTATATGTATTAAAGCAATTTACTTTGTTATCAAAACCTTCCCAAGAAGAAAAAGTCCAGGCCTAGATAAATTCACTGGTGAATTCTATAAAATATTGAAGAAAGAAATAACACACCAATCTTATTCAAATATAGTAAAAAATAGAGGACGAGTAATCACTGCCCAAAAATTTAGTAAAGCAAGTTTGTATGTTCAATTGATTTTTGGCAACGTCGCCAATGCAATTCAATGGGAAAAAAATTTTTTTTTAACTAACATTGCTCAATCAAATGGCTATCCACAGGGGAAAAATGAATATCAATCCTCACATCACATGATGCCTAACATGTAACTAAAAAGGGTCACAGACACAAATATAATATACAAAATGAGAAAACTTCTAGAAAAAAGCACAAGAGAAAATCTTTGCAATATTGGGATAGGGAGATATTTCCTAGATAGAATACTGAAAGCATGAAGCATAAGGGAAAAATAGATAAGTTAGAACTCTTCAGAAATGGAAAACTTTTTCTTACTGAAAGACACTAATGAGAACACACAAAGGCAAGTCATGGAGCATCAAAGAAACTATTGGCAAGCCAGATACAAGACAAAGACTTGTAACCAGAATACATAAAGCACTCTTATAACTCAATTATAAAGACTAAAAACCCAATAAGAAAATGGAAAATTGAAAGAGCTACTTTACAAAAGAAGCTATACAAATGTCTAATAAGCACATGAAATGATGATCAATAATATCATCAGTCATCAGGGAAGTATCACAATGAGATATAACTATATACTCTTTAGAATGGCTAAAATTAACAAAAACTGGCCATACCAAGTGTTGGTAAAAATGTGGAAAAACTGGAACTCTTAAAGTACTGCTGGAAAACATGTAAAATGGTACAATTACAGTGGAAAAAAATAACTATGAAGCAGTGAAACCTAGCCAACTGTTCCCACTCAAAGTAAAACCTCTTAAGAGTCTGTAATTGCTCTCCAAATTCTCAGCCTCCATTATTGCTCAAGTCAAGTTTTTAATCCTTATAACAAGTCAATTAAACCTCTTTTGCCAAAATGACCAATGACCTTGCTATAGACTGACTGAATGTTTGTGTCCCTCCAAAATTCATATGTTGAAATCCTAAACCCCATTGTGATGGAATTAGGAGATAGGACCTTTGGGAGCTAAGTAGGTCATGCATTGGAATATTCCCCTTATAAAAGAGACCTCAGAGAGTTTCCTCACCCACTCCAGCCTGTGAGGTTACAGCAAGAAGTCAGCTGCCTGTGAACCAGGAAGTGGGCCTTCTTCAGAGAATCTGTCTGTGCCTTGATCTTGAACTTTCTAGTCTCCAGAATTGTGAAAAATAAATTTCTTATTTATGTTGTTTATAAACCACTCAGTCTATGGTATTCTGTCTTAGCTTGAATGGAGTAAGAGAGAAATTGATGCTGAGAGTGAGGTGTTGCTATTACAAACACCTAAAAGTGTGGAAGCAGTTTGGGAACTGGGTAAGGAGTGAAGGCTGGAAGAGTTTTGAGATGCATGCTAGAAAAATCTTACATTGCTATGAACAGACCATTGAGGGTGATTCTGGTAAGAGCTCAGGAGAGGAAAGCTCTAGAGAGAGCCTCACATTTTCTTGAGAATAGCTGAGTAATCCTGACCAGAATGTTCGTAGAAATATGGCCTATAAAGGCCATTCTGATGAGGTCTCAGACAGAAATGAAGAACATGTTATTGAAAACTGGAAAAAAGGCGATCCTTGTAATAAAGTGTCTAATAACTTGACTGAATTGTGCTCCTGTTCCGGTGTTTTGTGGAAGGTAGAACTTGCAGGCAATGAAATGGAATATTTAGCTAAAATAATTTCTAAGCAAAGTGTTGAAGGTGAGGCCTAGCTCCTTCTGAATGCTTACAGGAAAATGTGAGAAGAGAGAAATGACTTAAAGTTGGAATTGTTACGCAAAAAGGAAGCAGAACTTAGAGATTTGACAAATTCTCATCCTACCCATATTGCAAAATTGAGAAAGTGTGTTGGGAGAGAACACTAAGGATGTGGCCAAGCATCTCTCTGATAAAGAGATTGGTTTGTGTGTGCACCATGGATTTCATCAGCAACCCCAGTAGGAAAACTGCCAGTCTGAACTGAGGAGGAAGGATATGGGAAAGATGAAGGGAGACCAGACTGTTGGTCTTCCGGAATTTCTCAAGATGGAGCCCTAGAACTATTTGATTATGAATGTGCACTGTTCTTCGAGACAAGGAAAGAATAACCCTGAAGGCAATTCAGAGATCATCAGGGCCACCCCCTTGGTTTCAAAATGGGAGCCTATCACCTCACTTTCAACAGGCCAGACGGCCTCTGCTCAAAGCCATGGGGGGTGGGGTTGCCCAGCATCTTGGGGTTCCCACCCAGCCCTGCCAAAGCTTCAGGGGAAAGACTGCTTTCCTAGTGGGCCTACAAGATGGAACTTCTGCCCCAGTGTCTGGAAGGTGGGACCTTTGCCCCACCTGGATCTGGAGGGCAGAGCATCAAGTCAAAGAGGACTGTACTTAAGCCTTAGATCTCATGGAGCTTGCCTTGTTTGGACTTACTTGGGACCTCTTACTGCTGTTTTCTTTCCTATTTCTCCGTTTTGAAATGCAAGCATCTATTCACTCTGACCTTCTCGTAGTGCCTGTCAGGCCACACACGTTCCTGCTGTAGGCCCTTTGCAATTGCTGCTCTCATCGTCTCAAAGTCTCCTCCCCCAGGTCTTGGAATGGAGTCCATTCTCTTCTCTCAATTTTATGCTCAAATATCTCACAAGACACTTCCCTGATGACTTTGTCTAAATAGAACTCCCAACACTCTCATCGCTCTTAGTCTCCTATTCTGCTTTGTTTTTCTTCAAAGAAAAATATTTGTTTTATTCCTCCTCCCACCCCTTCAATGAAAGTCCCAAGAGTTCAGGGATTTTGTGTTTCCCAATTACAGTTATATTCCCAGTATCTGGAACATGGTAGGGACTCAATAAATACTTGTTTTCTGTTGGTTTAAGATCAGCACTGTTCATTTTCTAAAGAGAATTATGTGGTGCACTCTGATTTTCAAATGTTTGCTATCCCCTCCTACTGGGGGATTGATTCTACACTCTTCCCCATGGAATTCAGGCATGGCTGTGGGACCTTCCCTGGGCAGAAGCTTTAAGAGCCTGCATATGGCTCACCATGCCTTCTTTGCTATTCCTCCACAATCACCAGCCATGTCCTAGACAGAGGCTGCTCTGTCAGCCTGAGCCCCAGGGAAAATGCTGTGGAGCAAAGCTGCCATTGATCATATGGATCTGTGGCATGTGTAGTAAATAAACTGCTATATTAAGCCACTGAGATTTGGGGTCTGTTCATTTCTACAGTATAACCTAATTTATCCTGACTGGTACAGACACCTATGCAACCATAGGGCCCAAGAGTACCTAAAACATATTTGACAAATTACATAAGTTTGCCTGAGTTGTTTCTTCCTAAACAACCTACTGTTTTCCTACCACAGCATTTTCTTTGAAAAGATAAAATCAAACAGCCAAAAGCACTGGGACATTTATTTTGGCATCATCAGAAGTTATTATTTTATTTCTTCATGTTTTCATGAAAAAGTATTATAGGAAAAAGTAAAGTAGCTTATGGATTTAAAAACTGTTGCCCAAACATGGCATAACTTAAAACTGAGTAAGATACTTATAAATAACACTGATTCTAAAGCTTTGCTTCAGGCCAATTGAATAAGAATCCCTGGGACTTGTGTCTTCAAATCTGTATTATTTTTAAAGTTACCCAACTGATTACGATGTAGCTAGTCCAAAACCCAGTACTTAAGGTAAATATCTCTGTACTTATAACCCTAGGACACATAGGGAGATATACAGACCAGCAAGAGTCCCTATTCTAACCCACTTAAAAACACATCCCAAGGTATGGCTTCTATAATCCCTCATTGAATTGCTATGCTTCAAATTGTCAGTGGAAATTTTGAAAGATAACGTCCTAAAGAAGAAAATATTTGCCTCAGTTTCGATGGTCATTAAATGGAAATGGCTTACACTATACAAAATTCTCCAGGCAGCATCACTGAGATCCACTCTCATAGAAGTAGATAGAACTAAGAATTCCATTATAAACCCAATACAATTGTCTTCTGTTTAGACTTGCAATACTGACTTGGATCTAGCAGGAGAATTTCCTTTATTAATATGATATGAGTTAGTTGCTTACATTATTTTATAAGCTATAATTCAGATAAAATAGAACCAGTTACCAAGAATCTTTTAGGAAACACTAGAATTTTACTATTATGTGCCAGAAACTGTCAGTGTCAGATGTGAAGAAATAAATTGAGCTCCACATGGATATTTCCAAACACAGGCAATATAATGAAGTCCTGCTTCTTACACAAGAAGTCATTTTACCCCCATCCGTACCTCATCCCAAGAGTCCCTCCCTCAAAGGGATGAAGAAATGAAAGAAAGGGTTGTAGGCTTTGAACTTTTATTTGACTTTGATGGCAGGGTTGAAGGTCTCATAAAATGGAAACGTTGAATGAGAGGGCATTTGTGCTACCAATAGAATTGGAGAAAACACACTCACCTACCAATGCTCTGAAAGGAAACCAGAAATCTTACACCAGCTTGTAATGTAATTGCTTTTAGGAGCAAGCGACAATCATATTGAACAATCCCTTCTAAAATGAGCTGGGTAGTGTAATGAGGGTTACCAAGCCAGAAGCAATAGCTGGAGCAATGTGGTTTGCTGGATGCAAGGATCAGCTCTGCCTGCTTAGGCAGAAACTCAGCCTCATCCAGATATTCATGCAGCATTCAGGAAAAACAGAGATAAACATCTGCCATTGCTGACAGATAAAGAGAACTGGTCTACAACATCTTGGCTTCTTTGCCTTCATGTTCAGTAATGCAAACACAAATGAGCTTTTTCCTTCCCATGAGGTAACTAATTAGTAGATAAGTTATTTCAAGTCCTAGTATTACTACAAAGAAAAATAAATTCCTTCTGGCACCACCCTAAAAGAAGAATTTCAATGGGATTACATTCCTTTAATCTATATGAACAGAATAATACCTTCTTTTTTTAACCGTTCCTCAGTCAAATCCCTATCACATGCTTTCTTCATTCCCATTTAAAAATAGCTTTTATATCTTGGGTTTTATGATTAAACCTTGCCAACGCTAGTCAGAAGTACAGATTTTAATCAATTATCTGCATTATTTGGAATAATTCACAAATTAAAACACAATGTTTGAATTATTCAGAAAACTGGGGAGATAAATATAAATCACATGCATGTAGAGAGAGAGAGAGACAGACAGATATGATAGACTATTCCATACAGCTCCAGAATACTGGGTGATCCTGCCATTCTGCAGTTTTTCTGCTCAAATCAGCCTGTGAATTGAATGAAGGTGAGAGCTGCCTAGAAAATTTTACAAGTTTCTGCTTTTCTGAAATTTTAATTGGAAATGTTTATAAATAACAACTGTTTTTATGTGTGTCTCCCTTCTCATAATTTCAAAAGACTTATTTTAAAATTTAACAGATTAGGTGCTTATCATCACAGGCTATAGTCACCTAACATAGTTATCAAACATTGCTGGGAAAGGTGAAAAAATTTTTTCAGGTCTTAGGTCTACCTCATTCGTTTGAGAAGTGAAATGTTCCTCTTTTAGTCTCATGCTCCCTTCAGCTTCTAACTTCTACATAATGGCCAGCAAATTTCAACTTATTCTTAAAGATTGTCAATAGAGCAACATCTTCTTTCTTAAAAGAAATCGTGGAACCTCCCCCAAATCCACTTTATCCAGGGGGAAATGTTACTTTATTTGGGTAAAATTTTAAAGAACATACAAATTTTAGTTCTTATTTCTTGTTTATCTCAAAGATCCAATGCAAAAAAAAAAAGGAAGGGAAAAAGATATCAACGGTTCAAAAAGTTTTGTACTTTGGTAGCAGAGTTATTTGCCAGTCTATGCTACATTTGAAATTTGAGAGAATAAAAAAAATCCCTATTAAATCCTTTATCATGCTTCATAGTACTTCACAGTAGTCATTTCATTTCTAGTATTTACGATATATTAAATAATTTTATGTTAATATTTTATTTCCCATTAACCTACAAGTTCCAAGAAGGCAGGAATGTGCCTGTCTTACTTGACTCTGTGAAATATATTTTTAAGTTAATGCATAAATTTATTTGAATAAATGAATGGCTCTGAATGACTGAGCCAATCTATACAGTGGGAACAGAGACAGCCTTTGTGTTTTTGCCAGTCACAACTTGTCCAAGCCATTTACAGGAACTCAATCCTCAGTGCATAGATCAAAGATCTGATAATATTTAGAAAGTGGTCTGAGAGTTAAATGCTTTTCTTGCCAATTTTTAAGAAGTTTCCAAAATAGTGATCCAAGAATTGTGATTGAGTGAAGCTATTGTTACACACACAAAGCATGAGTTTTTGAGAATTTGAGGAAGCAGTGGGACATGCTGAGCGGTTTGGTGTAGTGTCACAGTGGTCAACACGCTAAGAATACTTGTCAGAATACTGTATGACATCACTTACATGTGGGATCTAAAAAATACAACAAACTAGCAAATATAACAAAAAGAAGCAGACTCATAGATATAGAGAACAAACCAGTGGTTACCAGTGGGGAGAGGGAAAGGGGCACCATGGGGATGCGGAAGTGGGAGGTACAAACTATTGGGTGTAAGATAAGCCCAAGGATGTATTATACAACACAGGGAGTATAGACAATATTTTGTAATAACTATAAATGGAAAGTAACCTTTAAAACTGTATAAAAAATTAAAATTAATTAATTAATTAATTTTTAGAAAAGGAATCCTCATCAGGGGTTTTGTACATCAGTAAATCTCTCAGGATCGTTTTAAATTTGGAACTATGTGTCAAGAACTGAGATGGGTCTGAGATTCTAACGTACATACCAACAATTTAGCTTGCCACAGTTTCATGGAGGCCGGCAGATGACACAGGACCCCTGGATCAGAGACACAGAACAGTTCATTATACACAGCAAGAGCAGTAACATTTCTACGCTAGTCACTGAACCCCAGGGCCCTGGGAGGAAAGCCACACTAAACCCGTACATGCAGTGGGTTATGCCACAGGAGGGGAACCCTGAGCTCAGGGAACCTGAATCTTTTATGATGGGGAGGGAACACGCCTGTACTTTGCTCTAGAGGGAGATGCTCTATTTCCCAAGGCTGCCCACTCTATACACATCCTTAGAAAGATAGCCCAGAAGAAAGGACAGTTGGTATCTCTGTTGCAAGATGTGCAGAAACATGAGAGGCTCATGGAGAACTGTCACTCAACACCACGTCTCTGAAAAGTTTTTCCCTAGGGCCTTTAATAAATTAATTGATACCCAGGGATGGGCACAAATATACACACAAAGATATCCTCCAGCCCTCTACATGGCTTACACACGCTAATGTCAGAAGATGGAATAAGATGACTGAAGAGCTAGAAAGCGAAGTGTTCAGCTAAGAAGAGAGGGCAGGAGGCAAGCACCCCTTCTATCAACTGGATTTGCTGGGTCAGATGGGAGTGAAAATAGGGATGAGGAAAAACTCCAAATAAGCTATTCTGCTCTCCTGTCAGGATATATTGTGATTTGGGGCACGTTAAATCACTTCTCTTTATCTTATTCTTATGTGGAGCCTATGAA
Source organism: Grampus griseus (assembly GCF_964374135.1). Classification (NCBI taxonomy): domain Eukaryota; kingdom Metazoa; phylum Chordata; class Mammalia; order Artiodactyla; family Delphinidae; genus Grampus; species Grampus griseus. The sequence continues at coordinate 100,072,083 of NC_139019.1, read as the reverse complement.
AACCAGAATAACCCTTTAAAGGCTGTTTTACCTTCGCTTAACACACAGCTGCATTGTTATCCTCAAAGGCCAGAAAAGACACAAGAACAAGAGTTCAGATATGCCAGAGGTTTCAAGGGTGAAAGAAAAAGAAGAAAAGCCATTTGCCACCTGTCATGCAAAGATCTGGCACTGCTGACATGGAAATCCTCTGAATCTGGCTTATTCCTATCCTTGCTAGAGCACTTATATTAAAAACGAACAGAATTTTCAAGGTTTGGAGTCAGAGGGAGCCTTAGTCAAGCAGGACAATATGCCTGTTTTTTAAGAAAACATCGCCTGCCTTTGTTCTTTAGCGTGAGAGACCTTTCCAAACAACAGGCCCTCAGGGTACACAGTAAGTGTAAAGGTTTTTTCAAGGATAATAAAAAACTCTTGAGGATTTATAAACTGTTTCATCTGTCAGAAACTATTTATGCAGACTTAGCACATAGAGTGAATTATTCTTATTAAGCAAAAATTGAGAAAATTGCTTAAGTCTCACCAGAAGGTACCTGCAGTCCATCAGAAGCTAAGACACTCCATAAGCTATAAACTTAAGAGAAAAGAAATTGCATGTCTCTGTGGATGTCTGTGGTGAGATGAATGACTCCAAAGAGAATGTATCCCGTCTTTGTTCCCCATGCTGCTATGCTGGGTGATTTTTCTATTTTTATCCCCTAGGGAACGCAGGGAGGGAAGACATTTGAAAGGATTACATCCCAGGGACTGGTGCCCTTTCCATTGCTCCAGTGATCTCTCCGCCCATACACAGTGTGTCCACTGTCATACAGCACATGTAAACCTATTTGAGCACCATGACAGAGTGCAAGGCACTGTGCGAAGCACTCCAGATGAATTACTTTATTAACTTCTAGCAACAATCCCCTGAGGTCCTGTTATTAATTTCATCGTACAGATGAGGAACCAGGGGACGGAGAGATTAAGGAACTAGCCAAAGTCCCACGTGCCACAGATGCCTCTGCTCCCAGGAGTTGCAGGATCGCCCGATCCAGCTGGTGACCCCACGGACTCACAAGGGAATCTGACAGAGCAATTGCTTCCCACAGTGACCACTCCGTCCAGACTCAGCTCTCCTCATTTGCCTAATTCCAACTTTCAGTCCTTTCTCAAAACCTTTGTCTCTTCTACCTTTTCCCTCATCTTTCTGACTTCAGAAGGCCTTACTAGTTCTGATTTTTCATCAGTTTGCCAAATACACTCCCATGAAGTGCTTGATACAGGTAAAGGATTAAGAAATGTTTGTTGAATAAGGTTAGAAAGCAGGTAATTCCCATTTTACTGGGCTCATTAGTGTCAAAACCACTCATTGGGGCTTCCCTGGTGGCACAGTGGTTGAGAATCTGCCTGCCAGTGCAGGGGACACAGGTTCGAGCCCTGATCTGGGAAGATCCCACATGCCGTGGAGCAACTAGGCCCGCGAGCCACAACTACTGAGCCTGCGCGTCTGGAGCCTGTGCTCCGCAATGAGAGGCCGCAATAGTGAAGAGGCCAGCGCACCGCGATGAAGAGTGGCCCCCACTGGCTGCAACTAGAGAAAGCCCTCGCACAGAAACGAAGACCCAACACAGCCAAAAATAATTAAATAAATAAATTAATTAAAAAAAAAAACAACACTCATTGCACACGTCCTGCCTCAGGATGTCCCATCTTTGTTCTTTTTTTTGAATCCATAGATCCCCATTTACATCTTACGACATCGGCTCCCTCCACCTACGATCAGTAGGACAGCATGCCAAGCTCACTTGAGCTAATGGCCCCATTATAAAAACATTAGGATGGCTAACTTTTTTCCCCAAGTTCTTATTTAAATATTCAATCAACACTTCTAAAACTGCTCCAATCAAAATAATAGTTTTCCAAGACTCCATTGATACCATTTATTAGATCTACACGTAGTTTCTGTGAAATGAGCATCATTCTTGTAGCGATCACTCTCTAAGACCTGATGCTCTGGTACTCCCGCTGCCATCACAAACATCTTTAAAGCAACAGGTAAGAGATGAAAACAAAGTTGGGAAGAGAGAAAATGTCTTTTAATTAATGTAGAGAAAGGATCCTCAATGTTACGTAAATCATACCTGAAAACGTTACCACATCAAACAATCAACAATATTCATTGATCTCTATTTTCCACAGCTTCTTAGGTCGACTTAGCTCGTCTTGGCTATCTGCCCCTGGCTTCTCTCTCTCTCCTGACTGAATATTCCTATCAGCTGGTGTTTTATTCTATGGCCAGTGCTACTGTGGAACACTAAGATCTGAGTGGTAAGAACAAGCAGCTGTAGTCAGCTCTCCCCATAAGGATGCTGTCTTCCCTTCCATTGTTCACTCCCTCACAATCCCAATTCTATGTTGAGAAAGGTCACAAAATGCTGACATTTTCTTCAAGAAATGGAGCATTCACCTTTAACTCTGGCTACTTCTCACACTCTTCTCTAGTCAAGTGATCCTGCTTGAAGCAGAGCCAAGGAAGGAATTTCACTCCCTTCTTTTCATCAGACATGTAGCTCAGAGTCCTGAGTGAACTTTGAAATTCTAGACACATTCTGGGAAAATATTCTGGGGTCTAGACAATGGAATTTCACTGAAGGGCTTCACAGAGTGTGGAGCAGACTTTGTCAAAGTGATTTTTGCCTTTGCAAACGAAGGATCTTCGCCTCCACCTACCCTCCATCCCATCACCAGCCGAATCCTTCCTAGACCCTCATTCCCCTCCTCAGAAGTAACTAGTGACTGTGTTCTCAACTCCAACAAGTCTAAGCTCTTCCTGGCTTGTGTGATGCTTCATGACTTGCTGCTTGTCCCTGAGAAGATTTTTGAGGTGGAGATCTGCATGCAGGAAGTATGGGGCCTACTTTCGTAAGTGATACCTGCAGGGAAGTAAGGAGAGCAGGCCTGGGCAAGGACAAACGTCAGGCTGTGATAAGGTCACAACAGAGGCCTCTATAACCCCACAGGATGCTTGGAGCTGGGACCCTTCAATGAGGCAAGAGGCCCAGCCTTTGCATCTTGGCATCAATTGATCATTGGATATGGGTTGTCCCTGGAAAGAGGGTGAGACCTTGACCCAGATGGCTTTCTTCAGCTGAGGGCTGTTTCTGGAGGGGTCTTCAGCAGTCAACCGTCCCAGCGGCTGGAGGAATGGGTGAGTGCTTAAGTCCCAAAGTGGGGGGTGTCTGGGTGGCCTATCATGACATCCACCATCCAATTTTTTTCTTTGTCCTTTCCACCCATATTTTTCTTCTAGCCTGGCTCTGTCTCATCAACATTTGTAGTCTCATATCCAGAATCCTGGGTCTTTCCTCTAACTATGTCACTAACCTCTCTCTTTCACTCACCTGGTCTCTCTTTCTCTATTACAGATGGAACACCTTCCATCTATGGCATAAGTTAGCGTTTAAATATAGTGTCTTTAGTTGAAGCAGCAATGTCATTGGTTTGTGTACCTGGGGGGTGAGGGGGGAAGGAGGCAAGGGAAGAAAAGGTATATTTGTCTCCTCATTTGGATTATATACTCCTCGAGGGTAAAGACCATGGTTTGAATTTCTTGAGCACTATACAATGTATGAAGGGTGCTATGCATATTGAAAAGGCACAGTACCTGCACAAAAGAGATATATTTAGCACTTAATTATGTGCCAAGCAAGCACTACTCTGTGCACTGGGGTTTCAATGGTAAATAAGATAGATAAAGGCCTTACCCTCAAGGGGATTAAATTCTGCTTATGAAGAACTAGAAGTCAGTTACTCATTTTCTTAGTCATTATCTAGAATTAATACTTGCAAAGAAACTCTAATAGTAAAATCGTATGTCTTCCTTACCTAGTGAAGACATCTTAAGGTGATGAGTTAACCTTGAAATCTCAGTAATGTAACACAACAATTTGTCACCCTCATTGCACCCTGATGTAGCAGGGGTGGTGCTCTATCTTGGTGCTCTACCGATGGGAACTCATGGTCTCCAAGTTCTCTTCATCAGGGAAGGAGAGATCTCAAAGGCTCATTGGCTCTTACCTGCCTCAGTCCTTCTGCTCCAGTTCATTGACTATAATTAGGCACCTGGCCTTAAACTAACTGCAGGGGAGGCTGGGAAATGCAATGGAACAAATAAATAAGCTCTGAGCACTAATTATCTCTGCCATAATAGGCAGGGTCTGTTGAGAGCTTCTTTGTGACAATACTGTTCTAAGTGCTTGAAGATTCTTATCCAATTCCACTGTGGTGGAGGGTCCATGTCAAAAGTAATTCTCAGACACCAGCTGGATGTCCTACAGTTCAACACAATTCTGACACTATCTGCCTGGAGATAGCATCAGATTCCACAGGCTTAGTCCTACCAAACTGCCCCTCCCCGCTCAACTGCAGATGCCAATTGCAAATCCAGATTATCACCTGTGCTCCTGACCAACCAGCTATAGATTAGAGCTTCCAACAACCCCTTCCTTGGGTCAGTTATTTTGCTAGAGCAGCTCACAGAACTCAGAGAAACATTTTACTTACTAGATTACTGGGTTTTTTTTTAATGAAAGAATGTATACAAAACTTAGAAACAGCCAGATGGGAGAGATGAATAGAGCAAGGTATGGGGAAAGAGCATGGAGCTGTTGCCAGAGTTGCTCCAGGTCTTTGCTCAAACCTGCCAACACCTCCCCACCCCCAGGCCCCTTAGCAGGAGTTAACATAAGTCTTTAAGTTAAAGGGTCCAGAGATAAGAAAGGAAGCTACAAACAAACAAACAAAAAACAGATGGAACCAGCTGGGACCAGGTGGCCACAAATCTGACCTCCAACCGACCCTGAGTCTCATTATATGCTGCTTTTACTACATTAGTGTATTATATGACACACCTACCAGTGGCCACGACCAGACATTCAGGACCAAAAAAGGATAAAAAGGGGGTGGCACCCCACTCCCTTGGAAAAAGCCCTGCCCCTTCCCTGGTCGACTAATACGTATGCCTCCCCATCAATAGCCCCACTCCTCCTCCCTTTGTCTTTACTCTTTAAAATTAAGTCCCTTTCGCCACATGGGTGAGAAGTAGATCTGTGAACTTAGTTCCTGCTTCTCCATTCTTTGGCCACTGAATAAAGCTTGTGCTCTGTCAATGTCAGATTCAGTTTCGTTATTAGGCTGCCCGAACCCCACCCGAATGGAAAAAAACCCCTCCCCCCACCAAGACAGAGGGGCTAGGGCCCAAGCAGGGTCCATATGACTTAATGACTTAATTCAGAAACAGAGCTACCATGCTCTCGCCAGGCAAACCATTCTCTCCGTTCCTCCATGCATTCACCAACCTGGAAGCTCTCCTTTGGGTTTTTCTGGAGGCTTTATTATACAGGCATGATTGATTAAATCATTGACCATTGCCAATTGATTCAGTTTCCAGGGCCCTCTCCCCTCCTCTGAGGTCAGGGGGTGGAGCTGAAAGTTCCAACCCTCTAATCACCTGTTTGGTTCTTCTGGCTACATTCCAGCATCCTTGGGCACTTTCCAAAGGTCACCTCATTAACATAACAAAAGGCACCTTTAGTCTTCCAGCTCCTTCTTGTAACATCTCAGTTCTCTATGTGCTCTGCTTGAAAACACTTTTTAAATTTTTGCTGTGTATGACAGTCATTAGTAGTTTAAGCCTTTCAATAAGCTCCCTTTGAACTAATTAGCTGTACCAAAATCTGCCAAAAACCTTACTATTAAGCTGAAACTATTGATGATTAAAATTTTAGGGACTTCCCTGGTGGCACAGTGGTTAAGAATCCGCCTGCCAATTCAGGGGACACGGGTTTGACCCCTCGTCGGGTAAGATCCCATATACCGTGGAGCTACTAAGCCCATGTGCCACAATTACTGAGCCTGCGCTCTAGAACCCGCGAGCCACAACTACTGAAGCCTGGCACCTAGAGCCCGTGCTCCGCAATAAGAGAAGCCACCGCAATGGCAAGCCCATGCACCGCAACAAAGAATAGCCCCTACTCACCGCAACTAGAGAAAGCCCGTGCGCAGCAATGAAGACCTAATGCAGCCAAAAATAAAAATTAATTAATTAAAAAAAATTTATCATCCACCCCCCAAAAAAATCCTAACCATCCTTACAGAGGCTATCGAAACATACATGTTCTTTATGAATAGGAGTCTTCAGTGACTTGGGAAATCAAAGTCCTACCCAAGGGCTCAGATTTATACACAAGTTTTCATTCCTTCTATGCTACCCTGTCTCCTCCTATTCTTGTTTCCATGAGAACAAGGAGACCATAGATAATTGAAATTAGGTTTACCCTAACATTGGGTTAAGAAACTGGACAAACTGAGATGCCTGCACAGGGAGGGGAGAGAAGAGCCTCTATCACCACCTTCTGGGCTCCACGGTTTTCATCAGACTATCCAGTCCCACCACCTCTGATTCCAAATCTCTAGCTTCTGGCTCCTTTTGCAGGCTAAATGCCCTCTTACACTTGTCAATCTCTCTGTTTCAGTTTGGGTGGAATATTGTTATGAAAAAGAAATAAAAACTTTAGCCTTCAGCATCAACTACTCTTTAAAATCATGCTAATTCATAAACAAGGATAATAACTAACCACGTCTCCACAGCATTCAATTGCTTCCAAGTGTTTTTCATTAAACCTAAGTGAAAACACTTCCCAGGATGCAATTTTAAGTGAATATTATTAATCACATGCCGTGATTAGCCTTGGTCGGTGGAATAAATAATTTGGCTGAATAAAAATGATTTTCTTCTTTATGAACATCCTCATTTTAGGAGATGGATATTGCTGAAGATTTTGGTTTCCTGAAAAATATATTGAGTTATGTAGAGTGCTTTTCCAGCTGTATGTTGATTTGCAATGATGTTTGGCATTTAATTTCATATGGCTTTGTATTATAACTATCTGATTATAGAGAAACTATTGATGTGGACATCTTCAGGGTCTAAAGCAAAACTTTCCAAATCTTTTCTGGAGCACTTAAGAGAAGAAATATTTCAATTTAACAAGATATATTTAAGAAAAGAACAAAAACTCCCAGTAGTTAGAAAATTTGAGTGTGATGTTTTACTATCCTCAAACTCTCCATTCCCTGTGTATTCACTGCCCCTTAGAGTTATCTGAAAACACATGGCTGTGAAAAGGGAGATGCCAAGGGGTCCACAAAAAAGTAGAAAAGATGCAAAAAGATTGTTACTGGCAAAGCAAATTAGCATGGGTGGGTGAATGGAATTCAGGATTGAAGATTTATGATTTAGAACACAAATTGTATAGTGTTCCTGAATGGAAAGAGTACATATTGTAAAAATGCTAATTCTTCCTTAAAAAAATTTATCAATTTGATTCAATACAGATCAATATCCTAGCAGAATTATTTATGTTATTTGACATGTTTGATTCTAGAATTCATCTAGAAGAAGAGATAAGTAAGAAGAGCCAATTTTTTTTTTGAAAAAGAAGCAGGCCTTTGTCATACAATATCAAAATGTCCTCTAAAGATACAGCATGTAAACCATGTGATAATGTTGCAGAGATAGGAAAACAGATAGACATCCATTCATATACAGGATAAACTAACTAATAAATGATATGGAAAAACTGCAATGAAGAAAAAAGATCCCTACTATGCAAACATATAGCAATAAAATTTCAGAGGAATTAAAGGCTAAATATAAAAACTGAAAATTGTTAGAAGAAATGTAAGAATCTATAGAGTCTTGGGGAGGGAGAAGGCTCTTTAAGCTAGACATCATACTCAGAAATTGTAAACACCCAGCAGGACCCTATGGGGCCTTCCCAGAACAAAACTCCACCACCCGACATGTCCCCTGCCTGTCTTTTGTCTATAGAAAAATTTTAGTCAAAGAATAAATTTAATCATAGAAGTGAGAAAATGCAGCCACACAGCACAGCCAAAAAAATAAAAAATAAATTTTTTTTTTTTTTGCGGTACGCGGGCCTCTCACTGTTGTGGCCTCTCCCGTTGCGGAGCACAGGCTCCGGATGCACAGGCTCAGCGGCCACGGCTCACGGGCCCAGCCGCTCCGCGGCATGCGGGATCCTCCCGGACCGGGGCACGAACCCGTGTCCCCTGCATGAGCAGGCGGACTCTCAACCACTGCACCACCAGGGAGGCCCCTAAAATAAAATTTTAAAAAATATTTTAAAAAAGAAGGGAGAAAATCCAGAAAGAAAGGAAAACAGTCAAACAAGACCCAATAATAATAGTTTAGGCATTAAAAAAAGTCAAGGACCTTTAGTTCCCCCTTAAGGGCTATAGATAATATTCTGAGCCATGTCCTTTGAGCTGTTTTGCAGATACTGAAACCCCCGCCAGGTGGAAGAAGTTAACTGCATGCTGCCCACAAACACCTAGACCCTCAGACCGGCTGGAACCAGAATGTTCACGATGCTGAATGCCAATTACCTCACCATCAGCCAATCAGAAGAAAGTCCATGAGCTGATCACACATCCCATAACCCCCTTCTTCACCTTGTCTTTAAAAACCTTTCCCTGAAAGCCTTTGGGGAGTTCAGGTCTTTTAAGCACTAGCTGCCCTGGACCCTTGCTTGGTGCCCTGCAATAAATGCTGCAATTTCCTTTACCACAACCCAGTGTTAGTAGATTGGCTTTACTGTGCTTGGGCAAGCAGACCCAAGTTTGGTTCAGTAACATAAGCACACAGGAAAAGTCTAACATACTTTACCACATGGAGATGTTTTACTGGCTCTCTGGCTCTTGATAAGATGCCTTTCTTCCAGATACAGTGTGGCCTACTATGGGATTTAAGGGAGGCCCACAAACCTCCCTTAACTACCCCATCACATGTGACACTACAGCCTAGAAAGGGAACAACACTGCACCAAATACCCCTAAATCTGAACGAGGCCCCACGTGCTCTAGGGTAGACCACTTTCCAGATCCAAAGAACAAGAAGTGCTCCCAGGACCCCGACTCTCTCCAGACATCCCTACTTCATTAGAACTGGGAACCATCGCTCCCTAAAAGACCATCACAGGAGATGTTCAATATGGCAGAGGAGTAAGACTTGGAGATCACCTTCCTCCCCACAAATACATCAGAAATACATCTACATGTGGAACAACTCCTACAGAACACCTACTGAACGCTGGCAGAAGACCTCAGACCTCCCAAAAGGCAAGAAACTCCCCCACGTACGTGGGTAGGGCAAAAGAAAAAAGAAAAAACAGACAAAAGGATAGGGACGGGACCTGCACCAGTGGGAGGGAGCTGTGAAGGGGGAAAGGTTTCCACACACTAGGAAGCCCCTTCACTGGCAGAGATGGGGGTTGGCGGGGGGTGGGGGGAGCTTCAGAGCCACAGAAGAGAGCACAGCAACAAGGGTGCAGAGGGCAAAGTGGAGAGATTCCTACAGAGAGGCTCACTGCAGATCAGCACTCGCCAGCCGAGAGGCTTGTCTGCTCACCCGCCAGGGTGGGTGGGGGCTGGGAGTTGAGGCTTGGGCTTCGGAGGTCAGATCCCAGGGAGAGGACTGGGGTTGGCGGCGTGAACACAGCCTGAAGGGGGCTAGTGCGCCATAGCTAGCCGGGAGGGAGTCTGGGAAAAAGTCTGGAGCTGCCTAAGAGGCGAGGGACCATTGTTTCCGGGTGCGTGAGGAGATGGGATTCAGAGCACCACCTAAACAAGCTCCAGAGATGGGCGTGAGCCGGGCTATCAGCGCGGACACCAGAGACGGGCATGAGATGCTAAGGCTGCTGCTGCCGCCACCAAGGAGCCTGTGTGCAAGCACAGGTCACTATCCACACCTCCCTGCCTGGGAGCCTGTGCAGCCCACCACTGCCAGGGTCCCGTGATCCAGGGACAACTTCCCCGGGAGAACACACGGCGCGCCTCAGGCTGCTGCAATGTCACGTTAGCCTCAGCCGCCGCAGGCTCGCCCCGCACTCCGTACCCCTCCCTCCCCCTGGCCTAAGTGAGCCAGAGCCCCTGAATCAGCTGCTATTTTAACCCCATCCTGTCTGAGCAAAGAACAGACACCCTCAGGCAACCTACATGCAAAGGCAGGGCCAACTCCAAAGCTGAACCCCAGGAGCTGTGTGAACAAGAAGAGAAAGGGAAATTTCTCCCAGCAGCCTCAGGAGTAGCGGATTAAATCTCCACTATCAACTTGATGTACCCTGCATCTGTGGAATACCTGAATAGACAACGAATCATCCCAAACTTGAGGTGGTAGATATTGGGAGCAAATGTAGACTTAGGGCTTGCTTCCTGAATCTAATTTGTTTCTGGTTTTATGTTTATCTTAGTTTAGTATTTAGAGTTTATTATCATTGGCAGATTTGTTTATTGAGTAGGTTGCTCTCTTTTTTAAAAAATATAAATATATATATATTTCCTTTTTCTTTTTGTGAGTGTGTACGTGTACGCTTCTTTGTGAGAGTTTGTCTGTATAGCTTTGCTTTTACCATTTGTCCTAGGGTTCTGTCTGTCCGTTTTTTTGGTTTTTTTAGTATAATTTTTAGCACTTGTTATCATTGGTGGATTTGTTTTTTGGTTTGGTTGCTCTCTTCTTTCTTTCTTTTTTTAAATTACTTTTTAATTTTTAATAATTTTTTGATTTTTTATTTTATATTTATTTTTCTTTCTTCTACTTCTTTCTTTCTTTTCTTTCCTTTCTTTCTCTTTCCTCTTTCTTTCTTTCTTTCTTTCTTTCTTTCTTTCTTTCTTTCTTTCTTTCTTTCTTCCTTCCTTCCTTCCTTCCTTCCTTCCTTCCTTCCTTTCTCCCTCCCTTTTCTTCTGAGCCGTTTGGCTGACAGGGTCTTGGTGCTCTGGCTGGGTGTCAAGCCTGTGCCTCTGAGGTGGGAGAGCAGAGTTCAGGACATTGGTCCACCAGAGACCTCCTGGCTCCATGTAATATCAAACAGCGAAAGCTCTCCCAGAGATCTCCATCTCATTGCTAAAATCCAGTTCCACTCAATGACCAGCAAGCTACAGTGCTAGACAGTCTATGCCAGACAACTAGCAAGACAGCAACAAACCCCACCCATTAGCAGAGAGGCTGCATAAAATCATAATAAGTTCACAGACACCCCAAAACACACCACCGGACACTGTCCTGACCACCAGAAAGACAAGATCCATCCTCATCCAGCAGAACACAGGCACCAGTCCCTTCCACCAGGAATTCTACACAACCCACTGAGTGAACCTTAGCCACTGGAGGCAGACACCCAAAACAACGGGAACTATAAACCTGCAGCCTGTGAAACGGAGACCCGAAACACAGTAATTTAAACAAAATGAGAAGACAAAGAAACACAGAGCAGATGAAGGAGCAAGGTAAAAACCCACCAGACCTAACAAATGAAGAGGAAATAGGCAGTCTACCTGAAAAAGAATTGAGAGTAATGATAGTAAAGATGATCCAAAATCTTGGAAGTAGAATGGAGAAAACACAAAAAATGTTTAACAAGGACCTAGAAGAACTAAAGAGCAAACAAACAAACAACACAATAAATGAAATTAAAAATTCTCTAGAAGGAAGCAATAGCAGAATAACTAAGGCAGAAGAACGGATAAGTGATCTGGAAGATAAAATAGTGGAAATAACTACCACAGAGCAGAATAAAGAAAAAAGAATGAAAAGAATTGAGGACAGTCTCAGAGACCTCTGGGACAACATTAAACACACCAACATTCGAATAATAGGGGTCCCAGAAGAAGAAAAGGAAAAGAAAGGGACTGAGAAAATATTTGAAAAGACTATAGTTGAAAACTTCCCTAATATGGGAAAGGAAATAGTCAGTCAAGTCCAGGAAGCACAGAGAGTCCCATCCAGGATAAATCCAAGGAGAAACATGCCAAGACACATATTAATCAAGCTATCAAAAATTAAATACAAAGAAAAAATATTAAAAGCAGCAAGGGAAAAACAACAGATAACATACGAGGGTATTCCCCATAAGGTTAACACCTGATCTTTCAGCAGAAACTCTGGAAGCCAGAAGGGAGTGGCAGGACATATGTAAAGTGATGAAAGAGAAAAAGCTACAACCAAGGTGACTCTACCCAGCAAGGATCTCATTCAGATTTGATGGAGAAATTAAAACCTTTACAGACAAGCAGAAGCTAAGAGAATTCAGCACCATGAAACTAGCTTTACAACAAATGCTAAAGGATCTTCTCTAGGCAGGAAACACAAGAGAAGGAAAAGACCTACAAAAGCAAACCCCAAACAATTAAGCATATGGTAATAAAAACATACATATCGATAATTACCTTAAATGCAAATGGATTAAATGCTCCAGCCAAAAGACATAGACTGGCTGAATGTATACAGAAACAAGACCATTATATATGCTGTCTACAAGAGACCCACTTCAGACCTAGGGACACATACAGAGTGAAAGTGATGGGATGGAAAAAGATATTCCATGCAAATGGAAACCAAAAGAAAGCTGGAGTAGCAATGCTCTTATCAGACAAAATGGACTTTAAAATAAAGACTATTACAAGAGACAAAGAAGGACAGTACATAATGATCAAGGGATCAATCCAAGAAGGAGATATAACAATTGTAAATATTTATGCACCCAACATAGGATCACCTCAATACATAAGGCAAATGCTAACAGCCATAAAAGAGGAAATTGACAGTAACACAATCAGAGTAGGGGACATTAACACCCCACTTTCACCAATGAACAGATCATCCAAAATGAAAATAAATAAGGAAACACAAGCTTTAAATGATACATTAAACAAGATGGAACTTCATTTATATTTATAGGACATTCCATCTAAAAACAACAGAATACACTTTCTTCTCAAGTGCCCATGGAATATTGTGCAGGATAGATCATCCTGGGTCACAAATCAAGCCTTGGTAAATTTAAGAAAATTGAAATTGTATCAGGTATCTTTTCTGACCACAATGCTATGAGGTTAGATATCAATTACAGGGAAAAAAATCTGTAAAAAATACAAACACATGGAGGCTAAACTATAAACTACTTAATACCCAAGAGATCACTGAAGACATCAAATAGGAAATCAATAAATACCTAGAAACAAATGACAATAAAAACATGATGACCCAATACTTATGGGATGCAGCAAAAGCAGTTGTAAGAGGGAAGTTTATAGCAATAAAATCCTACCTGAAGAAACAAGAAACATCTCAAATAAACAACCTAACCTTACACCTAAAGCAATTAGAGAAAGAAGAACAAAAAACCCAAAAGTTAGCAGAAGAAAAGAAATCATAAAGATAAGGTTAGAAATAAATGAAAAAGAAATGAAGGAAATAATAGCAAAGATCAATAAAATTAAAAGCTGGTTCTTTGAGAAGATAAACAAAATTGATAAACCATTAGCCACACTCATCAAGAAAAAAAGGAAGAAGCCACAAATCAATAGAATTAGAAATGAAAAAGGAGAAGTAACAACTGACAGTGCAGAAATACAAAGGATCACAAGAGATTACTACAAGCAACTCTATTCCAATAAAATGGACAACCCGGAAGAAATGGACATATTCTTTGAGAAGCACAAACTTCTGAGACTGAACCAGGAAGAAAGAGAAAATATAAACAGACCAATCACAAGCACTGAAATTGAGACTGTGATTAAAACTCTTCCAACAAACAAAAGCCCAGAACCAGATGGCTTCACAGGCGAATTCTATCAAACATTTAGAGAAGAGCTAACACCTATCCTTCTCAAACTCTTCCAAAATATAGCAGAGGGAGGAACACTCCCAAACTCATCCTACAAGGCCACCATCACCCTGATACCAAAACCAGACAAAGATGTCACAAAGAAAGAAAACTACAGGCCAATATCACTGATGAACATAGATGCAAAAATCCTCTACAAAATACTAGCAAATAGAATCCAGCCACACATTAAAAGGATCATACACCATGATCAAGTGAGGTTTATCCCAAGAATGCAAGGATTCTTCAATATACACAAATCAATCAATGTGATAAACCATGTTAACAAACTGAAGGAGAAAAACCATATGATCATCTCAATAGATGTAGAAAAAGATTTCAACAAAATGCAGCATGCATTTATGATGAAAACCCTCCAGAAAGTAGGCATAGAGGGAACTTACCTCAACATAATAAAGGCCATATATGACAAACCCACAGCCAACATCATTGTCAATGGTTTAAAACTGAAACCATTTCCTCTAAGATCAGGAACAAGACAAGGTTGTCCACTCTTACCACTATTATTTAACATAGTTTTAGAACTTTTAGCCAGAGCAGTCAGAGAAGAAAAAGAAATAAAAGGAATCCAAATCAGAAAAGAAGAAGTAAAGCTGTCACTATTTGCAGATGACATGATACTATACATAGAGAACCCTAAAGATGTTACCAGAAAACTACTAGAGCTAATCAATGAATTTGGTAAAGTAGCAGGATACAAAATTAATGCCCAGAAATCTCTTGCATTCCTATACACTAAAGGTGAAAAATCTGGAAGAGAAATCAAGGAACGACTCCAATTTACCATTTTACTATTGCATCAAAAAGAATAAAATACCTAGGAATAAACCTACCTAAGGAGACAAAAGACCTGTATGCAGAACACTATAAGACACTGATGAAAGAAATTAAAGATGATACAAACAGATAGAGAGATATATCATGCTCTTGGATTGGAAGAATCAACACTGTGAGAATGACTATACTACCCAAAGCAATCTACAGATTCAATGCAATCCCTATCAAACTACCAATGGCATTTTTCACAGAAGTAGAACAAAAAAATTCACAATTTGTATGGAAACACAAAAGATCCCGAATAACCCAAGCAATCTTGAGAAAGAAAAATGGAGCTGGAGGAATCAGGCTCCCAATCTTCAGACTATACTACAAAGGTACAGTAATCAAGACAGTATGATACTGGCACAAAAACAGAAATATAGATCAATGGAACAGCATAGAAAGCCCAGAGATAAACCCACGCACATGTGGTCACCTTATTTTTGATAAAGGAGGCAAGAATATACAATGGAGAAAAGACAGCCTCTTCAATAAGTGGTCCTGGGAAGACTGGACAGCTACATGTAAGAGAATGAAATTAGAACACTCCCTAACACCATATACAAAAATAAACTCGAAATGGATTAAAGACCTAAATGTAAGGCCAGACACTATAAAACTCTTAGAGGAAAACATAGGCAGAAAACTCTATGACATAAATCACAGCAAGATCCTTCTTGTCCCACCTCCTAGAGAAATGGAAATAAGAATAAAAATAAACAAATGGGACCTAATGAAACTTAAAAGCTTTTGCACAGCGAAGGAAACCATAAAGGCGAAGGTGAAAAGATAACCTTCAGGAAGGGAAGAAATATTTGCAAATGAAGCAACTGACAAAGGATTAATCTCCATAATTTACAAGCAGCTCATGCAGCTCAATATCAAAAAAACACAATCCAAAAATGTGCAGAAGACCTAAGTAGATATTTCTCCAGAGAAGATATACAGATTGCCAACAAACACGTGAAAGGATGCTCAAAATCACTAATAATTAGAGAAATGTAAATCAAAACTATAATGAGGTATCACCTCACACCAGTCAGAATGGCCATCATCAAAAATTCTACAAATAAACACTGGAGAGGGTGTAGAGAAAAGGGAACCCTCTTGCACAGATGGTGGAAATGAAAATTGATACAGCCACTATGGAGAACAGTATGGAGGTTCATTAAAAAACTAAAACTAGAACTACTGTATGACCCAGCAATCCCACTACTGTGCACATACACTGAGAAAACTATAATTCAAAAAGCGTCATGTACCACAATGTTCTTTGCAGCTCTATTTACAATAGCCAGGACACAGAAGCAACTACGTGTCCAGCAACAGACAAATGGATAAAGAAGATGTGGCACATATATACAATGGAATATTACTCAGCCATAAAAGGAAACGAAATTGAGTTATTTGTAGTGAGGTGGATGGACCTAGAGTCTGTCATACAGAGTGAAATAAGTCAGAAAGAGGAAAACAAATACCGTATGCTCACACATATGTATGGAATCTGAAAAAAAAAATGGTTCTGAAGAACCTAGGGGCAGGGCAGGAATAAAGAGGCAGATGTAGAGAATGGACTTGAGGACACAGGGAGGGGGAAGGGTAAGCTGGGATGAAGTGAGAGAGTGGCATGCACATATATACACTACCAAATGTAAAATCGGTAGCTAGTGGGAAGCAGCCAAATGGTAGAGGGAGATCAGCTCAGTGCTTTGTAACCACCTAGAGGGATGGAATAGGGAGGTGGGAGGGAGACACAAGAGGGAGGAGATATGGGGGTATATGTATTTGTATGGCTGATTCACTTTGTTATAAAGCAGAAACTAACACACCATTGTAGAGCAATTATACTCCAATAAATATGTTAAAAATTAATAAATAAAAGACCATCAGTATTTATATCATTGGGAATTACACCCTTGTGTGCTTCCAACACCAACAGAAATTCCAGCTTCCCAGAGCATCAGGGAAACTCTTATCCACAGACAGATCTGGAAATTCCCTAGTCTTGTTTTATCCAAACTTCCACATAACCCCCACCTTCAGGTACACAAATTACAGAGCCTAATGTAAAATGTAAATGGGGATCTCCTGTTCAAAAATTAGTAAGAATTTCCTGCTTGTAAAATCAAGACATTAAATCAAGCATGGGGCCTTCTAAGTGTGGTGCTCCATGTGATACCCCGATTATACACTTATGAGGCCGCCTATGTTTCCTACCTCAAACCCTTTCTTTATTCCTTAATACTGTTATCAGCAGTTTATCTGTAATTTACCTCTGGCCCCAATTTCTTCTCTTAATATTCAAAAAAATTCTTCTTACTCTAACTAAGTCTATTCTGTCCCCCATGGACACTGTCAGATCCCCATATCCCATATAACATAATGCCTGGGGATGGGACAGGTGTCATCTGTACTCACCATTGCTTTCCCTTTTTAGAACTTTCTTTTCCTTCTTCAAAAATCCAGTTTCTTTCAATCCCACATCATCCATCTATACCACCTGGTTGTTTACATACCTCCCCCTTGTCCAGGCAACCCATGACACCTCACAGGTGCTCAAGAAATATGTGTTGAGAAAGTTAATAAGTGACTTGTGCAATCATTAAAAAAACAACAACAACAAAAAACGGTAGAATACAAATTCAACCTGCCAACTGCATAATAAGAGCCAGCATACTTTAAACAAAGTGCCTCTTTGGCCTGAATTACTCACAATATCTAGATATTTGCATTCAATATTCTATGTAAGTTTTGTCAGAAAACTGGCTGAAACATCGCCTGTTATGAAGCCAAGTTGGTATCTATACCCTGAATATTTATGATTATTCCTTTAAGAAGCTGGGAGCGGGGGAGATGAAGGAGTCACTTGATATGACTTCAAGGATAAATTCATGTTTATTTCAGAGTTTGCTGCTAGAATAAACAGAAAACCAGACCCTGTCTCTGCCTGGCGGGACTTGTGCCTGCACAGTGAGGATGCCTCTGCTCATTGCTTCCCAATGCTGTCCTCTTCTGGCAGAGCGTGCTCATTGCTAGAGCTGTGCGAAATGAGCCTGCTTGGAAAGAGAAAGGGAACTGGGGGCCAGAGACAGTGATACTATGAGAGGATGAAAATGAGGAAAAGGCAAATGTGGGAACAAAATGGGAAAAGCAGATTTATACCCCTCCTACCCTTTGTGTTCACTCACCCTCATTTTTCCTTTAGATGTCATCTTGTCCAGTGCCCTCCTGAACAAAAACAGAAAATTGTACACCTCTTCAGATTTTCTTTGCACCTACCTCAAGTTGCAGGGTTGGAAGAATAAATCCATGACCACCCTGGCCTCTGCCTTGTCATTGCCCCTTATCTTCCTTGCACACAAATCCTGCACATGCCCTTTGTCCTTGCTCAGCTGTTCCTCTCACTTGCTGTCTACTGTTGCTCTCCTAGATAATTTCCACACACAACAGGGCTGCTCTTGAGCCCCTCCCAAGCCTGCCTGTTTGCCCAGCTATATATGGGGACTGCTTCTAACCCTCTGTGCTAATGCTTTACCGCCTTCTGGATCTGGGTTCTTCATTTCTGGAAAATACCACATTGGTGACAGAAGTTGGGCAGGAAGCATGTTTAAAAAGAGAAAGAGAAATACCTTTATCCAGAACAAGTAACTCAGCTGTTAACTTTGAAAACTTCTTGTATGAATTGATCTCATAGTCTAAAGGCTCTGTACTTGTCTTTCCTGTGGTCAAGTCACCCATCAACATAAAGAATATAACAACATTGTAAATCAGCTATACTCTAATATAAAATAAAAATTAAATTTAGAAACACCCATAAAGGATATAGAGCTTCCCGCTGTGCTTCACCTGGAAAATGCTGATACTGGTATTATACAGAGTGTTCATCCCTGAGGCTGCTTACAGGGATATGGAGTAGATCACAGTTTCTGTAAGCTTCTTCCCTCGTGTGTCCTTTAGTATCCCTGCTGCGTCTACCTGTTCATCGTTTCAGGGCCAGCTCCGAACTCCCTCTGCCTTGAGGTCTTCATAAAGATGTCATTTCCCCCATCTGCTTTGGCTGCAGGAGTCAGAACCTGTGTACCACCACTTGTCAGTTACATGCAGTGCTGTGTTGTTCACTGATGCTTTACTGAAGCACATTTAACCATATACCTACGGTCTCTGGCATTCCAGGGTTTGCTAGCTGAAAAACCAGGATCTAAGTTGCTCATAGATGATGTCAGGAATCCCAGTCCTCTCCTCAGGTGCTTCTGAGGATTCCTGGAGACTCTGCACCTGCCTTGGCTGTTGCTTGCCATCTGTTGCTCCTGACTGCTGCTTGGGGGCTCCTTGTAGCTTCAAGGCCTTCCTTGGTCTGGTTGTCCATGTGTAGACATTGGCTCCTCTCTTATTTCACAGCTCCACCCCACACCCCAGCACAGCTAACAATAAGGCAAAGTGAAGGCTCGAAGATAACGTACAACATTAGAGTGCAGGAAAGGGACATTTAAAATTCGGCAGCAGTGACTGCTGCTCCTAAGTCCACCAGCCTTGTCCCAATGTAGGGCGCCCCCTACCTGCTGTCTTGCTGAGGTGCTGCTGTGGTTTCAGTCCCTCGTCACATAGGTGGGAGTTCCCCTTGACCTAGTTCTGAGCCCCAAACTCCAATTTCTTTTTTGTCAGTCTCTAACAAGAGGATGAAAAACCAGTGTACTCAATAATACTTCCTCAAAGTTGGAGCTTTGTCCACTGTAAAGGTGGCCATTCACATTCTTTTGCAAAACTGTTCTTCTTTGCCCCAGCTACCTTGTGAGACTAAACTCAGGACTAAACTTTGCATATCAAAAATGCCTTTTAAAGTGTTTCCTCAAATAATAAAAAGAAAAAGCACAATTTTTCCTTCAAATATTGAATGCTGCTATTTCTGATATGTGAAAATGGCTATAATTTTTTAAAGTTTTATCTTTTGGGGGGCCTAATTTACCAAACTTGCCTGCCTTGATGGCAAGAATAATTTCTCGTCCTCTGAGGTTTATGCCCAAATATTGTCAATTTCCCACAAAAGGGAAAGTGGTCCCCTAACAAGAAGCCAGGAAGAGATTTGAGCTCATGCCAGAAAATCCTAATTATTCCCCCAAATCCCTGGTCACCTCTTCCTCCTGCTGTGGCAGTGAGAACACAATGTCCAGACCTCCTTGCACTCAGGTACAGTCATGTGGCTGAGATTTAGCCCATGAATGTGAGTGGAATGATGAGCATTTCTTCTAGGCCGAATAGGTAACTCCATGCTCTTTTCTCCTCGTGGATGAGCTGAAAGGAGAGGACCTACCAGGGCAACTTGTGTGTCACATGTTGAAAGTGGCAGAGATTTCATGAGCCTGGGGCCCTGAATGATGTCACAAAGGAGGGACGCCTCACTATACTGCTCACTTGCCCAGGGCAAGAAATAAAATTCTGTCTTATTCAAGCCCTGAGAATATTTTGGTCTATTTGTTACAGCACTTAGCCTACCTTAATACAAGCTGTCCGTAGAAACCCTGTCAGAGGTGTCTCTACTCAGGTGTGGAGTTAACAGAGGTCTATGTGGTGTGATGACGGTCACTAACGGTCAAGGAGAGACCTGCTTCCCATGCCCATTGACTTCCATCCCAACATTTTGTCTAAAATTCCACCACATGGACTTCATTACTTTGGATATAGACATAATACTTCTAAGAAACTTTTTTAAAAATAACCATACCATCTGAGAGAGACAGAGCATCAAACCATCAACTTCCATGAACCCCTTAGCATGGATGACTTTCTCAAATTTCTTTCTAATGAAATAGCTAGTGAAAAGTCCAGAAAGGGACACAGGAAGAGAAATGTGGATGGGCAGACTAGGAGAGATGGAGGGATATCTAGAAGGTGGAGCACCTGAGTTTCTTCTCCAACAGAAACAGACGTCTGGACAGTCGTAGATAGAAGACAGGGCAGCAGGATCCTGGAGAAACCTTCATGGGGGTTGGGAGGAAAGAGTTCAGAAGGTTTAAAGATGGGAGATGAAGGCATTGAAGGGAAACTTCTTGCTTGATAATTCAGCTGAATGACGGTCCTCAAATCAGGTGCTTTTTCTACCCTTCCCCTACACTTTGAGCACGTTTCTTTGATGGTCCAGCCTACTTTTTAGATCCACACATGGCCCCTCAGAAAAGTCCTGCTAAAGATGATAAGAGAACGATGAGATTTGTTTAAGCCATATCTGCATTTTCAGTGCTTGGATATTTTCACTGTTTTTCAGCTAGTACCTTATTTAGAGATTCCCATAACAATAACCTTCTACCATTTCAGATTATACAGTTATTTTCTTTCTGCACCTCGTGGAAAAGACAGACAGGTGGGTAGGACAAGGTCATGGGGTCATTGGCATGCAAAGTCAACTGCCAAGTAATTCAACTGCATTTGTCCACTCATTAGTTTTTGAACAAGTGTGTACATGTAACAGAATCCATTTTATGATTAAAAATATTAACAAAACATTAAAAATTTGCATCCATATTTTGTGCATATTGTAAAATAGCTGGGTATTTTGTGGGTAGCAAATCTTGGAGCCAGTTTTTGTTGGGCTATCTGGCCCTACTGAATTTGATTATGGTGCCTTCTCACTAATGCAAGCAGTGGAGGTGGCAGGTGTCCCACATGGAGTTGAGGACTCTATCTCTCTGATCAGTAGAAGGTTTGGGGGTCCTACCCTATGCCACATACAGGTAACACCTTATTTTATTGTGCTTTGCTTTACTGTACTTTGCAGATGAGTTTTTGTTTTGTTTTGTTTGACAAAAGTTTGTGGCAACACTGCATCAAGTAAATCTATCAGCACCATTTTTCCAACAACACTTGCTCATTTCATGTCTCTCTGTCACATTTTGATAATTCTTTCAATATTTCAAATTTTTTTAATTATTATTATATTTGTTATAGTGATCTGCATTCAATGATCTTTGATGCTGCCATTGCAATTGTTTTGGCATTTTTTAGCAATAAAGCATTTTTTAAATTAAGGTATGTGTATTGCTTTTTTAGATATAATGCTACTGTCCACTTATAGACTACAGTGTAAACATAACTTTTCTATGCATGAGGAAACCAAAAAATTTCTGTGATTTGCTTTATTGTGATATTCACTTTATTGAGGTCATCTGGAAATGAACTCACAGTACCTCTGAGGTCTGCCTGTGGATGCTTCTTCTATTTGTTGTCTGTTGCTGCCACAACAAATTATTATAAACAATGGGTTAAACAACACACATTTATTTTCTTACAGTTTTGTAGGTCAGAAGTTCAACCCTGGACTCACCAGATAAAAACAAGTTGTTGGCAGGCTGTGATCCTTTCTGGAGGTTCCAGGGGAGAATGTTTCCTTGCTCATTCAGGTTGTTGGCAGAATCCAGTTCCTGTGGTTATAGGACTGAGGTTCCAGTTTCTTTGCTGGCTGTCTGCTGGGGATGCCCTTAACTTGGAGAGGTTTTTCTCTGGTCATTGCACATAGTTTCCTACATCTCAGAGCAAGCAACAGACTGTTGAATCCTTCTTATGCTGCCATCTCTCTCAAGCATCCTTTTTTCTTCTTATTCCGCTATTAAGGACTCATGATTATACTGGGCCCACCTAGATAATCCGAGATACTCTCCCCATTACAAGGCCCAAAACCTTAACCACAATCTGCAAAGGTAGCATAACATGCAAGGTAACATATTCATAAGTTTGGAGAACTAGGGTGTCAACATCTTTGGGGACATTATTTTGCCAAACACACACTCAATTAAGTATTATCTGAAAACATTGGTCTATAGGTGATCAATATGAATCAATGATAGGACTTAGCCCCCATGATGCCTAGGCCAGGTTTCACTTTCTTACTTGCAGTTGGTTTATATCCATGCTGGCTTAATCTCAAGTTTCCAGAAGTAGAAATAAAAGGAATTATCAGACATACTCTGTAATCTTGTGCTCCCAGCACCTCTCCCCACATCCTTCATCCTCTTATACCCAAAAGAATAGTAGTTGAAATTTAGACCATTCAGATTCAACCTTAGTGGGGTTTCAACTAAGTTTGTCTGGGTGTGGAGGACATAAGACTTCATTATCCTTTACCCTACAGGTGTTATCTATTGAATATTTTTATAACAAAAATTTAAAAGAACTAAGCACAAAGTGTACCATCCTATGCTAAATTAACAGTGTTTTTCCTGGTGTAATTCTCTCTACACCATCCAATTTGGCCCCCACCGGAAACTCAACTGCCTCTCATGTGTGCTGTTTCTTCCAAGTGCAGGAAAACCTCATTTCCATCTCTGGCCACAGTGCTCACAGAGAGTGGGCAGGGCCAGCTGAAACAGGCACGGCCGTTTATGTGCACCAGACAGAGAGTCAGGAGGGAAGTAATAAATGATAAAGGAAGGTTGTCCATTGCCAGAGCAGGGAAAGGTTCCCACAGGGTTAGGGAAGGAAAGGGCTGAACTTCCTGACCTGACCTGGTATGGGATTAAAGCCATATGAGTTGGTTTAGATGAGGGTGTAAAGAAGAGATGCTGCTAATGTCAGAAGTACAGAGAGACCAAGGGCTGTTTTCAGGTTTTCAGGAGATGGAAGGCTTTGGATATCTGCCCTCTTTCTCTTCCCTGCTCGCAAATGGGTCTGCTTGTCAGTAGAAGCTTCTTTTTCTGTGAAGAGACTCAGGCCAATATCCCCCAAGCTGAAGCAGTGTCATCTGGGAGCCATCCTTGGAAATACTGGGACCCTACTTGGAAATACATCCAAGGCTGCCAGATGAGGAGAAGGTCCCACAACCTGAGGAGCTAGCTCCCACAACAGAGCTCGAACAGATCTCCATGCTTACTCACCAGAGGAGAGTCTCCCCATCCACATCCCTTAGTAGGACAGGCTTGTTCTGTCTCCAGTGTTCCCTTCTGATAAGACATGCCCCACAACTTTGATGTGAATTTAATGTGTAAATGAGCATCAAGAAATCCTGGAATTCTTCCCATAACCTCAACTAAAGGGGAATTCAATAAAAGATTGTGCAGCACCAGTTGCCAGAGCAGAGAGGGAATTGTATTGTTGCCGATGCCTCTAATAACATCGCATCCCAAGTCAATACCTACCTGAGCCAGTATAAGAGCTCCAAGTACCTTCATCTAGTATCTGCTCTTCATCACCTAGGAGACTATCTATGGGAACCATTACAAGATTCAGATTCAAAGCTCATGGATGTGCCAACCATTGTTAAAAAAATCATTTTCCTTTTTAGAGTAAAAAATCTGCACAGATGTGAACAAATTGGGGGGAGGGCAGTCGGCAGAGAGCAGGTGAGCTCTGTCCTATTAATGGTGAGACTTCAGTGACTTGCCTTGATGAAAGATAGGAGCCCTTGGATTGATGTCATTGTGACTGAACTTGCTTCAGATTTGATCCCCTGTAACGTTTCCAGGCCAGCTCGGATGGAGCTGGAGCTGGAGCCAGAAGTGGAAGTCCCACGGTCGGCACCTTGACATTCCTCAAGCTGTTCCCCGTGGAAGCACAGTTCTTACAAGACCTCATCTTTTTCAACCGCTTCAAGAACTCAGATTTAATAATTCCTACAGATAAAACAGTTTTGTTTTGTTTTTCTCAGGCTTTGAAAGCAAAGGCCCACGAATCTCTCTTTATGACCCCAAATGGCCACTCATTTTAAAGTTGAGGCCAGAACTCTTGCTTTATTTCCCTTGCTGTCTGGCTTCTGAACATTAGCAGAATACAGAAGTGGCTTTTAAAACACAACACAGGGCCTCCCTGGTGGCGCAGTGGTTGAGAGTCCGCCTGCCGATGCAGGGGACACGGGTTCGTGACCCCGTCCGGGAAGATCCCACATGCCGCGGAGCGGCTGGGCCCGTGAGCCATGGCCTCTGAGCCTGTGTCCGGAGCCTGTGCTCCGCAACAGGAGAGGCCACAACAGTGAGAGGCCCGCATACCGCAAAAAAATAAATAAATAAAAAACACACAATGCAGTTCAAACTTTTGTTATCACCTCGGTTTAAGATAAACCCAGACCAGCAGCCAAACTGCAAGCATGCTAAAATTCCCATTTGCCTTAGTTACTAAACATTGTACAAAATTGACATTCGTCAGATCATTTGTGTTGGAGTTAATCTTATTAATGGTGGTATCTAGCACACAAATGGCAATGGATAAGACTATGGGCTTGGAAGTCCAACAGTCCTGAGTTTGCTTCCTGACTCCAACCCTTAACTCAAGTCCAGTGTGACCTTGAATTTGCTACTTTAGTCTAAGTATTAGTTTCCTCACGTATAAAAGAAGGATACTATCTACTTGTAGGGTTGATGTGAGATTTATATAAACTGATATATAGGAAGCACTAGGCACAGTGCCTGACCCACAGTACACTCACTACACATTAGATGTTGTTGTCATTTTTTTAACAAAATAAAAGAACAAACCATCAGGTATGAGTCATTAAAGGCTATCCTTTACAAGATGCTAATCTTATTTGGGGATATCTAAAAGACTTTTTAAGAAGTTCATCTCTTGCTTCCTTTGGAACAGGCAGGAAAACCCAAATAATTAGCACCGTGATCCTAACCTAAACTTTTATAACCTGCAGATTATGACCAAATTATTAGGTCTAATAAATTTGCTTGTATAATTTGGAGTTAACTGTGCTGTGTAAGGTCATGAATGCAAGGTTTGCAGGAACCTACCTGGTGGATCCAAAATGGCGCTGAAAGTCAGCCATAAAATGAACAAAGATCTCAAGCAAAACCGCTGGGAGTCCAGGCAAAGCAGCGCTGCCCCGGGGTGGGGGGTGCAGAATTTCCTGGGCAGAGCACCTCCCTGGCCCTGGCCTCCTCCCAGGAGTCCCGACTCTCTGAATACACATTCAAGGACTCAAATCCAGAGCAGCTTCACAACCCATGTACTGTGCGTGGCCCTTGGGTAGGGAGGCACAGGACTTCCAGGCAGGCTTTTAGAGCTCCACAATAAAACACCTATAAGCCCCTAGGAGGGCAGAGAGAACTCTTGCTGGACCTCTTCTATAGGAGGAGGGAGCTAGCTTCCACCCATGTGATGAATCACATCACAGCAATCTCCCAACATATGAGGCTGGCACTGATGCTGAATTTTCCTTGTAGCATTTTTCACTATTAGTAAGGGAGCATGAGTTCTGTGTGCTTCTAGTACTTTAAGTCCTTAGCTCTTCTTTTGTATGTGTCTCCTGTTGAACAATTTTATAGAGAAAAGAAGATTCCCGGTCACTAACTCAATTAAAAACATTTCCCTGGATCAGAAATAGCAGGGAGTGGCACATTATTTCAGAAAGCACAGGGATGGGAGGGAATCCAGTTTTTCTCGGGAACTAAAGAGTTGCCTGAAGTCACCACCCAAAGTCTCTGTTCACTGAATAATAGTCCTAAGTGTGAGGTTCAGAATCTTGTTCAGGAAATCAGACCAGAAGAAAAACAGCAACAACTGGCTCTGAAATTTCCTGGAGATAAAAATGCCAGCTCTGATGAGGGGCGGCCACGTGTAATTCTGCCTGACAACCGTGTGACATGCGAGGCCCTGGCATGCCAAGGCACACACACGCAGCTGCACGCTAAAAGCAGTGACACAGTGGTCGCACCAGGCCCCCAAAGCACTGAGCTGGGCGTCTCGTGCTCGATGGCCTTTGGTCAGTTCCACTTTTCCTTGTTTCCTCTCCTCCCCTCCTTTTCCTCCTCCCCGTCATATCCCAGCTCTTTCCAAAGGATTTAATTCCTGCAACTATTTCGTAGGGAGAAAGAGCTTTACTTGGCGACTTTTGGTTTACAGGATCGTTGGTGAACAATCAGTCTGTCTGGCAGGAAGGTACGCCCACAAATATTACAGGGAACCAACTGGCTCTGGGCACTTTTCCAAGCAGCTTCGTTTAAGGCATCAAGATCATAGAAACCCTTGGCTGAAAAGTTAAAGAAAAACAGAGGAGAAAAAAAAAGAAGAACAAAAAATAAAAGAAAAAGAAAATGGGAAAATGGATCAGTTTTCATTCTGGAGAACCATGCTCTACTTTTTATGGAAAGTATTTTCAGGAAATACCTGTTGACTGAGGCTTTTAAACAAATCGTATTACTTTTGCCAAAAAAAAAAAAGTGCTGCTCGGTCTTTTAAGGGTTGAGAACCGTTAGCTCGGAACTAGAGGTTTTTCAGTCCTCAGATTTTAAAAAGGGGAAGACATTGTTTTATGTGTTGTGATATGCATTCTTCACTAATTATTAACATCTTTGCTTACACATTATTATCTTGCAAATATAACTTTTGGCTTTCTTTCAGTTGACTCTAAATATAAGCTTACAAAAGGAAAAGAACACTTATTTGAATTTTCTTCTGTAATCCTTCAGTGGAATGTTTTTAGAGGACATAACTGACAGTTGAGAGTGAATTTGAGATGAATTATATCCTAAAACTTTATCATCTCTTTATGGCCGTAAACTCAGAGATTCTTTAAGTAATTAAAGTGAAGAATGCAAACAGAATAGTTCATCTGATGAAAAAAAGCGTCCTTAAGAAAACAACAAAAGCAGCTGAGAGATATATAATCTCCATTGGCAGAGCACAGGAAAAAAGGCATATGGGTTTATTTTAGAGAAACAGTGTGGGATTTAACTTTAATAAACCTTATTTAAATAGAATGGCTTTAGTACATTAAATTGACTATGTCTTAGAATTGCCCAAAATAGGCCCCCCAAAATGTAGCCAGGCATGCAAAAATATATCACATAGTTTTTAAAAAATTATTTTCACAGCATATATTTCTTCACTAAAGCCCAGGCAATACCCATATGACTTCTGTCTAGTGGTTCACACAAACATAGCAAACCTTAGATTCTTTAACAAGCTTACACATGTTCTTTTTCTTTTATTTTTTTCTCCGTGGGAAATTAAACTCCAGCACAACAGGACAACCTAGTATTTCTCCCTTGGATAAAGGAAGTGTCACTTTCCATGCAGGATATGAATGTGTATATATATATATATATATATATATATATATATATATATATATATATATATATATAATTTTTTTTTTTTGGCGGTACACGGGCCTCTCACTGTCGTGGCCTCTCCCATTGCGGAGCACAGGCTCCGGACGCGCAGGCTCAACGGCCATGGCTCACGGGCCCAGCCGCTCCACGGCATGTGGGATCTTCCCAGACCGGGGCACGAACCCGTGTCCCCTGCATCGGCAGGCGGACTCTCAACCACTGTGCCACCAGGGAAGCTCTGAATGTATATTTTGAGTGCTTTAAAGCAGTTTAAAAAGGAATGGCACTGACTTTCTCCTTACTCATATGAGTTTTAATATGGACTCAAAAATTCCAGAGTATTCACTGATTCTCAGTTGAAGATGATTCATCACATTTCTAAAAGTTTTAGGGCTTGTACTTTGGATCTGGAGGAAGGGCTATTTGAATCCTATGACTACAGTAAGTCCACGGGATGGAAATGTTCATGAGAATTCTCTTTGCCTAGAGAGGAAGGGCAACTTCGGAAATAACAAAAGCATAGAGCCAAGAGAAAAATTGCAGAAAGTGCAATTATAAGGATCTGCCTTTTCCATCTGTAGCCAATAACAGAATGGCGAACACTCCAGGGCTTCCAAACCAGTCGTTTCTCTCACCTCTTCTAGAATTGTGATAAGCATGCTCAAGCAGAGAAAGTGATAAAGATCAGAAGTGAAGGAAATAGATTTTTGACACCAAATGAGAAATGATGGGAAGACAGTCTCAAAGAGGTGAACAATTTCTTTGTGAGCAAATATTCTAATTTCAGTAGATGGATATTTTCATCTTGAGCTCTTTTCCCACCTTTTTCATGCAGAGTCTTCCTTTAGGCAAGGACTGTGAATAGTTGGGTTCTAGCAGCCTTTAGAACTTTATCATGACAATCTAGATTCCACTCTGTGGGTTGTTAAAAAAAAGTCTCTTTGGGTCACATCTCTAGCAAGAGTACTTTGGGCTAACTGATACTAAATGACCTCCAAGGTACCTATGGTTACATAAAGAAAATCAATTAATTGAATGATTCTCTTAAAACCAAGAATAGTTTTCCTTTGAGGGGAATCAGGAGATCAACTGAGAAAATGACAATGGCAGATGATGAGCAAGTCTGAGCTTGTATGGCAAACACACTCTCTGAACTACTTCTTTCACACCCTAAATGAGTCAGTATAAGGCTCTGTAATGCGACCACACATGGCAGTTTATGAAGTTCCAGTGTCAGCCTGTGCAGTGTTTTACAAAGTATTCACTGCAAAATTTTTAAAATCTGGACATTTCATATAGAAGTCTAGATTTCCAGTTTCTTTTGTATTATTGAAAGGTACATCACAGTAAATTTAAGGCTAAATTTCTTAAGTGTAACACCAGCTGGAACTGGATGGCAGCTGTCTCCTTTAGAAAGGCAGTGTTGGGCTTCCCTGGTGGCGCAATGGTTGAGAGTCCGCCTGCTGATGCAGGGGACACGGGTTCGTGCCCCAGTCTGGGAGGATGCCACATGCCGCGGAGCGGTTGGGCCCGTGAGCCATGGCCGCCGAGCCTGTGCGTCCGGAGCCTGTGCTCTGCAACGGGAGAGGCCACAACAGTGAGAGGTCCGCGTACCGCCAAAAAAAAAAAAAAAGAAAGGCAGTGCTCTCCCACTCATAGTCTCCACCTTCCCTTTTTCCACACACGGACAAATTTATTCAATTGTGTATCCTGACTAGCAGACCCTATAAGCATTTCACTTTGGTACCCCCACTCTTTGAACACTAAAACACATTCATATTTGAAAACATGTTTCCAGATGTCCCCAAAGGTTTTTTAAGCTACAAAGTTTTAAAGATTTGTGTTTGATAATATATGAAAGCAACTTTTGGGAAATACAGCAAATACCAGTGAGTCCCTCTCCTTGTACAGTTTGCCAGGATATAGTATCTTTATGTCTCAGCATCTGAAGACAACACTTTGGTCAGGTATTCTGGAACTGTTTTTTCTATTTGGCTGTAGCCAAGACAGTAAATGTTGCTGATTTCAGTTACCTGAACAAGTAATAAAAGAATACCTCTACTCTTTTAAGTTTACAGGGAAAAGTCTTCCCTTATACACTCAAGTCTTTTTTTCCAAAAACTTACCAGTAATGGTCCCGACATCTGGCTTTTTCGGTTCTGGTCTCCTTAGCTCTTTAGGCAACAAGTTGTTTTCATTATGCCATTTTTTCAGACATTGTGGCTCATGGATGACAATTGATTTTGTTCCATATTCACGACCACAAATGTAGCAAACAACTGTTGGTGGATGCCTTATCATTGTTGGCTGCAAGTAATACAAAATATCTGTTAGATAAAGTTCAGGTTTGGAAATTATACTTTTAAATTATAATACATTTAAATTAGCTAGAAAAATCAGTAAATTTTTAAAAGAGTCTAACCATTCTGGTGAGTTTAACCTTTCTGGCAGTTAAGAGAATAAACTATACTACCTGGGTGATTGAGGTGGGGGGTAAGGATGTTGGTTTGGGAGGAGGACAGGAAATGAAGAAGAGCTAACCAGAATTTTACATATTGGTACTTTATAAAAGTTATTTTCTCATTGAATAAATAGTGATTGATTGTCTTCTGACTTTTCTCCATGCTGGGAGAATACAAAGATAAATCAGGTATGAATCATCCTCTCAGTACATCAATATGACTGAGGAATAAAGTAATTAATGTCCTAACTGGCACAGAGAGAGTTTTTAACAGACACTGTTGTGCTCTCTCGCATTCCTTCATGTATAAAATTTCTGCTGCACCTGCGAGTCTCTGCCTTTTTTGATCTGCAGTAGACTCCGCTTATAGGCAGGACAACTAATCAATTACACTTGGGAGTTGGTGGATAAAGACCCAGCTTGCTCACTTAGGCTGTTTCCATACAGTGCTCCAGAAGTCCCCAGTGGGACTGTATCACAGTTACTCATTAACACACTATGTAGACTTCCTTCTTTTCCCTGTCTCTCCTCCCACTACTTTTATTGGGGTTCCTGAGATCACCTCCCCCCAGACTACTTGAACTCAAATCCTTTTCTTAACGTTTGTTTCTGGGAGAACCAAATCTAAGGAAGAGTTAAGGATATAACCCTTCTGTCTAGGATATAGAACATTACAAGAAACATTTTTCCCACCTAAACAATGAGAACAAATCAGATAGCCTGCAGAAACATAATTTTTGAGCCTATTAGATACTCAAAGTTGCAAGGTAAACTAATGAACTAAAAGGACTGCCTCAGTTTGAGGGTGGATCAGCAGAAACAAGAGAACAACTCCCACCCTCCAACTTTACATGAATTAGAAACAACATTTGTCTGCCACAGAGATAAGGGCAGGACAGCTGAGTGTGAACCATTCAGAGGTGCAGCATACAGGTCCCGTCTATAGAAACTTTCCCACCCACTGGGTCTTGCACCTAGTAATAGAGGGTGACAGTCCAACACTTGAGAGAGTCAGGAGCATTGAGATCAACGCTTACCAATTCAGGAACATAGGG
Organism: Grampus griseus; assembly: GCF_964374135.1. NCBI lineage: Eukaryota > Metazoa > Chordata > Mammalia > Artiodactyla > Delphinidae > Grampus > Grampus griseus. The sequence goes on along the minus strand of NC_139019.1, from coordinate 100,040,969 downwards.
CTTGCCTAAATGTGACGGTAAAGCTGGAGAATTAGGCCATGTGCTAGTCCCAGATAAGAGCAGTATACTGCTGGGGAGGCTTGGGAGCACTAAGAGGGAACCCCCCTCTGTTGCAGGCATGTAGAGTCCACAGGAGTCTAAAGGTGTAGTAGAAGAACCAGGAGGAGACCTTTGGCTCCAGGCCTTACACTAAGTACAAAGCACGGGCAGTTTACCATGGAGGAATTTAAAGCCTATAATGCATTGAACATAACTAAAAATGACATATCTGAGAAGCTCAGAGAAATCCGAGCAAGATGAACAAAAAAACAGAACTAGATATGTACTAGTAAAACTGCTAAGAACCAAAGATAAGCTTGAAAGCTCTCAAACAGAAACAACACATACAAGGGAATAAGGAAACGATAAGAATTTCAGGTGACTTCTCATCAGGAAAAAAAAAAAAATGAAGAACAGGAAACAAGAGAATGACATTTTAAAAATGCTTAAAGGGAAAAATTATCAAGTCATTTCAAAATTCCATAGTCAGTAAGAATACCTTTCAAAAATGAAGGTGAAATAAAGACTTTTTTTTTTTTGGCTGCACCGTGTGGCATGCATGCAGAACTTCCCTGACCAGGGATCCAACCCATGCCCCTTGCAGTGGAAGCACAGAGTCTTAACCACTGGACCACCAGGGAAGTCCTAAAGATGTCTTTATCTAGACAAAAGGTGAAAGAATTTCCTCAGCAGAGTTGATTTACAAGAAATGTTAAAAGACATTATAAATGCTGTAGGAAAATATCAGCTAGAAATCTGGTTCTGCAAGAAGGAATGGAAAAACACTATAAAATGCAAATAGGTCAATAAATTAAAACACTCTTTTAAAAAATGTTTCTAATTTTTGTACATATATATGACAAAATCACTTTAGACCATGGGCTCTTTAAAGAAAAATAATAACAAAAGAAAATGGAGTTTATATTCTCTAATGTGTAAAGTTATAGTAAACAAGAGCATAAATTGTAGGGACGAAAAACTGGAAATAGATTGTCATAGAATTCTTATATTTTTCTTGAAGTAATTTTTAAACATAGAATGTGATATGCTATGTTTTAGCCTCTATAATAACCACTAAAGTACAAAGTCATGCCAAGAGGAATAACTAAAAAGTCAATGAGAAGAGAGAATAATTTTTAAAAATTGATGAGTTAACCGTCCCCCAAAGAAATATAGGAAAAGAAGAACAGAGGATTAAAAGAAAAGGCAAGGAGAGGACCTTCAAGATGGTGGAGGAGTATGACGTGGAGATCACCTTCCTCCCCACAAATACATCAAAAATACGTCTACATGTGGAACAACTCCTACAGAACACCTACTGAATGCTGGCAGAAGAAATCAGACTTCCCAAAAGGCAAGAAGCTCCCTACGTATATGGCTGTGTGGCTGACAGGGTCTTGGTACTCTGGCCAGGTGTCAGGCCTGAGCCTCTGAGGTGGGGAAGCCAAGTTCAGGACATTGTTCCACCAGAGACCTCCCAACCCCAAGTAATATCAAAGGGCAAAAACTCTTCCAGAGATCTCCATCTCAACACTAAGACCCAGCTCCACTCAACGACCAGCAAGCTACAGTGCTAGACAGTCTATGCCAGACAACTAGCAAGACAGGAACACAAACCCACCCATTAGCAGAGAGGCTGCCTAAAATCATAATAAGTTCACAGACAGCCTAAAACACACCACCGGACGTGGTCTTGCCCACTAGAAAGACAAGATCCAGCCTCATCCACCAGAACACATGCACCAGTTCCCACCACCAGGAAGCCTACAAAACCCACTGAACCAACCTTATCCCCTGAGAGCAGACACCAAAAACAACAGGAACTACGAACCTGTAGCATGTGAAAATGAGACCCCGAACACAGTAAGCTAAGCAAAAAGAGAAGACAGAGAAACACAGAGCAGATGAAGGAGCAAGATAAAAACCCACCAGACCTAACAAATGAAGAGGAAATAGGCAGTTTACCTGAAAAAGAATTCAGAGTAATGATAGTAAGGATGAGCCAAAATCTTGGAAATAGAATAGAGAAAATGAACGTTTAACAAGGACCTAGAAGAACTAAAGAGCAAACAAACAATGATGAACAACACAATAAATGGAATTTAAAATTCTCTAGAAGGAATCAATAGCAGAATAACTGAGGCAGAAGAACGGATAAGTGACCTGGAAGATAAAATAGTGGAAATAACTACAACAGAGCAGAATAAAGAAAAAAGAATGAAAAGAATTGAGGACAGTTTCAGTGACATCTGGGACAACATTAAACACACCAGCATTTGAATTATAGGGGTCCCAGAAGGAGAGAAAAAGAAAGGGATGAGAAAATATTTGAAGAGACTATAGTTGAAAACTTCCCTAATAGGGGAAAGGAAATAGTCAGTCAAGTCCAGGAAGCACAGAGCGTCCCATCCAGGATAAATCCAAGGAGAAACACACCAAGACACATATTAATCAAGGTATCAAAAATTAAATACAAAGAAAAAATATTAAAAACAGCAAGGGAAAAACAACAAATAACATACAAGGGAATCCTCATAAGGTTAACAGCTGATCTTTCAGCAGAAACTCTGCAAGCCAGAAGGGAGTGGCAGGATATATTTAAAGTGATGAAAGGGAAAAATTTACAACCAAGGTGACTCTACCAAGCAAGGAGCTCATTCAGATTCGACGGAGAAATTAAAACCTTTACAGAGAAGCAAAAGTTAAGAGAATTCAGCACCACCAAACCAGCTTTACAACAAGTGCTAAAGGATCTTCTCTAGGCAGGAAACACAAGAGAAGGAAAAGACCTACAAAAACAAACCCAAAACAATTAAGAAAACGGTAACAGGAACATACATTTGGATAATTACCTTAAGTGCAAATGAATTAAATGCTCCAACCAAAAGACACAGACTGGATGAATGGATACAAGAAGAAGACCAGTATATATGCTGTCTACAAGAGACCCACTTCAGACCTAGGGACACATACAGACTGAAAGTGAGGGGATAGAAAAAGATATTCCATGCAAATGGAAATCAAAGGAAAGCTGAAGTAGCAATTCTCATATCAGACAAAATAGACTTTAAAATAAAGACTATTACAAGAGACAAAGAAGGACACTACATAATGATCAAGGGATCAATCCAAGAAGATATAACAATTGTAAATATTTATGCACCCAACATAGGAGCACCTCCATACGTAAGGCAAATGCTAATGGCCACAAAAGGGGAAATCAACAATAACACAATCATAGTAGGGGACTTTTAACACCCCACTTTCACCAATGGACAGATCATCCAAAATGAAAATAAATAAGGAAACACAAGCTTCAAATGATATATTAACAAGATGGGTTTAATTGATAGTTATAGGACATTCCATTAAAAAACAACAGAATACACTTTCTTCTCAAGTTGTCATGGAACATTCTCTAGGATAGATCATACCTTGGGTCACAAATCAAGCCTTAGTAAATTTTTTTTTTTTTGCAGTACACGGGCCTCTCACCGTTGTGGCCTCTCCCATTGCAGAGCACAGGCTCCGGACGCACAGGCTCAGTGGCCATGGATCACGGGCCTAGCCACTGCGGCATGTGGGATCTTCCTGGACTGGGGCACAAACCCGTGTCCCCTGCATCGGCAGGCGGACTCTCAACCACTGCGCCACCAGGGAAGCCCAAACCTTGGTAAATTTAAGAACACTGAAACTGTAACAAGTATCTTTTCTGACCACAGTGCTATGAGACTAGATATCAATTAAAGGAAAAAAAAAACTGTAAAAAATACAAACACATGGAGGCTAACCAATACACTAATAAATAACAAGAGATCACTGAAGAAATCAAAGAGGAAATTAAAAAATACCTACAAACAAATGACAATGAAAACACAATGGCTCAAAACTTAGGATGGGATGCAGCAAAAGCAGTTCTAAGAGGGAAGTTTATAGCAATACAATCCCACCTCAAGAAACAAGAAACATCTCAAATAAACAACCTAACCTTACACCTAAAGCAATTAGAGAAAGAAGAACAAAAGAACCCCAAAGTTAGCAGAAGGAAAGAAATCATAAAGATCAGATCAGAAATAAATGAAAAAGAAATGAAGGAATGATAGCAAAGATCAATAAAACTAAAAGCTGGTTTTTGAGGACATAAAAAAATACTGATAAACCATTAGCCAGGCTCACTGAGAAAAAAAGGGAAAAGACTTAAATCAATAGAATTAGAAATGAAAAAGGAGAAGCAACAACTGTCAGTGCAGAAATACAAAGGTTCATGAGAGATAACTACAAGCAACTGTATGCCAATAAAATGGAAAACCTGGAATAAATGGACAAATTCTTAGAAAAGCACAACCTTCCGAGCCTGATCCAGGAAGAAATAGAAAATACAAACAGACCAATCACAAGCATTGAAATTGAAACTGTGGTTAAAACTCTTCCAACAAACAAAAGCCCAGGACCAGATGGCTTCACAGGCAACTTCTATCAAACATTTAGAGAAGAGGTAACACCTATCTTTCTCAAATTCTTCCAAAAGTTTGGAGGAACATTCCCAAACTCATTCTACGAGGCCACCTTCACCCTGATACCAAACCAGACAAAGATGTCACAAAAAATGAAAACTACAGGCGAATATCACTGATGAACATAGATGCAAAAATCCTAAAAAAATACTAGCAAACAAAATCCAACAGACATTAAAAGGATCATACACCATGATCAAGTGGGGTTTATCCCAGGAATGCAAGGATTCTTCAATATATGCAAATCAATAAGTGTGATACACCGTATTGACAAACAGAAGAATAAAAAGGATAAGATCATCTCAATAGATGCAGAAAAAGTGTTCAACAAAATTCAACACCCATTTATGATAAAAACTCTCCAGAAAGTAGGCGTAGAGGAAACTTACCTCAACATAATAAAGGCCATATATGACAAACCCACAGCCAACATTGTTCTCAATGGTGAAAAACTGAAACCATTTTCCCTGAGATCAGGAAAAAGACAAGGTTACCTACCCTCACCAGTATTATTCCACATAGATTTGGAACTTTTAGTGAGAGCAATCAGAGAAGAAAAAGAAATAAAAGGAATCCAAATCGGCAAAGAAGAAGTAAAGCTGTCACTGTTTGCAGATGACATGATACTATACACAGAGAATCCTGAAGATGCTACCTGAAAACTACTAGAGCTAATCAGTGAAGTTGGTAAAGTAACAGGACACAGAATTAATGCACAGAAATCTCTTGCATTCCTATACACTATTTGAAAGAGAAATTAAGGAAACACTCCCATTTACCATTGCAACAAAAGGAATAAAATACCTAGGAAAAAACCTACCTAAGGAGACAAAAGACCTGCATGCAGAAAACTATAAGACACTGATGAAAGAAATTAGAGATGATACAAACAGATAGAGAGATATACCATGTTCTTGGATTGGAAGAATCAACATTGTGAAAATGACTCTACTACCCAAAGCAATCTACAGATTCAACACAATCCCTATCAAATTACCAATGGCATTTTTCACAGAACTAGAACAAAAAATTTCACAATTTGTATGGCAACACAAAAGACCCCGAATAACCATGCAATCTTGAGAAAGAAAAACTGAGCTGGAGGAATCAGGCTCCCTGACTTCAGACTATAATTCAAAGCTACAATAATCACGACAGTATAGTACTGGCACAAAAACAGAAATATCAATCAGTGGAACAGGATATAAAGCCCAGAGATCAACCATGCACATATGGTCACCTTATCTTTGATAAAGGCAAGAATATACAATGGAGAAAAGAAAGTCTCTTCGATAAGTGGTGCTGGGAAAACTGGACAGCTACATGTAAGAGAATGAAATTAGAACACTCCCTAACACCATACACAAAAATAAACTTAAAATGGATTAAAGACCTAAGTGTAAGGCCAGATACTATAAAACTCTTAGAGGAAAACATAGGCAGAACACTCTATGGCATAAATCACAGCAAGATCCATTTTGACCCACGTCCTAGAGAAATGGGAATAAAAATAAAAATAAATAAATGGGACCTAATGAAACTTAAAAGCTTTGGAACAGCAAAGGAAACCATAAGCAAGACAAAAGACAACCCTTAGAATGGGAGAAAATATTTGCTAATGAAGCAACTGACAAAGGATTAATCTACAAAATATACAAGCAGCTCATGCAGCTCAATACCAAAAACACAAACAATCCAATGCAAAAATGGGCAGAAGACCTAAACAGACATTTCTCCAAAGAAGATATACAGATTGCCAACAAACACATGAAAGGATGCTCAACATCACTAATCATTAGAGAAATGCAAATCAAAACTACAACACGGTATCACCTCACACCGGTCATAATGGCCATCATCAAAAAATCTACAAACAATAAATGCTGGAGAGGGTGTGGAGAAAAGGGAACCCTCTTGCACTGTTGGTGGGAATGTAAATTGATATAGCCGCTATGGAGAACAGTATGGAGGTTCCTTAAAAACCTAAAAATACAACTACCATATGACCCAGCAATCCCACTAGCGTGCATATTCCCTGAGAAAACCATAATTCAAAAAGCATCATGTACCATAATGTTCATTACAGCTCTATTTACAATAGCCAGGACATGGAAGCAACCTAAGTGTCCACTGACAGATGCATGGATAAAGAAGATGTTTATATATCTTTTATAAACATATATACAATGGAATATTGTATATATATTCAATATTCCATATATACAATGGAATATTACTCAGCCATAAAAAGAAACAAAATTGAGTTATTTGTATTGAAGTAGATGGACCTAGAGTCTGTCATACAGAGTGAAGTAAGTCAGAAGGAGAAAAACAAATACCACATGCTAACACATATATATGGAATCTAAAAAAAAAAAAAAAAAAAGATAAAAAAAGGTTCTGAAGAACCTAGGGGACAGGACAGGAATAAAGACGCAGATGTAGAGAATGGACTTGAGGACACGGGGAGGGGGAAGGGTGATCTGGAATAAAGTGAGAGAGTGGCATATATACACTCCCAAATGTAAAATAGATAGCTAGTGGGAAGCAGCCACATAGCATAGGGAGGTCAGCTCAGTGCTTTCTGTTCACCTAGAGGGGTGGGATAGGGAGGGTGGGAGGGAGGGAGACGCAAGAGGGAGTGTATATGGGGATATATGTATATGTATAGCTGACTAACTTTGTTATACGGCAGAAACTAACACACCATTGTAAAGCAATTATACTCCAATAAAAATGTTAGAAAAATAAAACCCCACAATGAGGTACCACACCTTACACCATTAAAAATGGCCATCATTAAAAAGTCTACAAATAACAAATGCTGAAGAGGGTGTGGAGAATAGGAACCCTCCTACCCTGTTGGTGGGAATGTAAATTGGTGCAGCCACTATGGAGAACAGTATGGGGGTTCCTCAAAAAACTAAAAATATAGTTGCCATATAATCCAGTAATCCCACTCCTCATCGTATATCCAGAAAAAAACCTCCATAATTTGAAAAGATACATGCACCCCTATGTTCATAACAGCACTATTTTCAATAGCCAAGACACAGAAACTATCTTAATGTTCATCAACAGAAGAATGGATAAAGAAGATGTGGTGTATATATATATATATATATATATATATACACATACACACACACACATGCACATGTGCGCGCATGCACACACACACACACACACAATGGAATATTACTCAGCCATAAAGAAGAATGAAATAATGCCATTTGCAGCAACATGGATGGACCTAGATATTATTGTAGTAAGCAAAGTAAGTCAGAAAGAGAAAGACAAATACCATATGATATCAATTATATGTGGAATCTAAAATACAACACAAATGACCTTATCTACGAAACAGAAACAGACTCACAGACACAGAGAACAGACTTGTGTTTGCCATGGGGGAGAGGGAGTAGAGGAGGGAAGGGTTGGGAGTTTGGGATTAGCAGATGTAAATTATTATATATAAGATGGATAAACAACAAGGTCCTGCTGTATAACACACTATATTCAGTATCCTTTGATAAACCATAGTGGAAAAGGATATGAAAAATAATATATATATGTATAACTAAATCACTTTGCTATACAGCAGACATTAACACGTTATAAATCAACTATACTTCAATACAATTTTAAAAAATAAAATAAAAATAAAACTGAAAAATATTTAAAAAATTAAAATAAGAAAAATAAAGGCAGGAGGCATAAGTATGATTAAAACACCAAGGTGGTAGACTTTATTCTATGTATATTTATAACTGGGGTAAATATAAATGGACCAAAGAACACAATTAAAAGGCATGGATTGACAGACTAGATAAAAAAAAAAAAGCAAGACCCAATTATATGTTGCTTATAAGAAACACATTTTATGAACATAAAGATAGAAACTGATTACAAGTAAAAGGAAGGGAAAAAATTCATATAAACATGAAGCCAAAGAAAATAGTATGGCTATATTATTAAAATCTAATTAAATTCAGAGGTTGGAAATGTTTCTTCCAGTTGTGACGATCAGGGAAAGCTTTAAGGAGGTAGCATTAGAAGAATGGGCAAAATTTAGACCACAAGGGCTGGGAAGGATGGAGAAAGATTTTGGAGGCTGAGCAAAGACAGCATGAGCAAAGTCCCATGGACAGAAATCTGAAGGTTAGTACAGAGAATAGCAAATAATTCAGCTTGCCTGATGCTCAGTGTAGCACTGAGAACTAGAATCAAATAGGTAGGTGATGGCCATGCTGTGAACAACCATGAATGCCAGGCTAAGATCTAGATTTTGTTTTGTAAGTGATAGGAAGCTGTTAGGCAGGGAAATAACCTATAAGTTCACTGCAGGAAAGTCTGTTTGGCTGTATATAAAAGGAGTAGCAGGGCAGCGTATCTTTGAGAGCTTGAGCATTCATGGCTCTGGGGGGTAAGTAAATCATGGGTCCAAGAGAACACCAATGTTTTATTCTAAATAAGAGGGAAGATGGTGATGTCACTTTCAGAAAGGGAGAAATCTGGAAAGACAGGTTGGGGAAGGAGAAAAAAGGGATTCTGTTCTGGACCTGTTGAGTTTGATGTATTAGTGGAGTTTAAACACAAATTAGTCCAGGCAAAATAAGAAACAGAGGCCTGTAATTCAGGATTAGTGGGATTCAGAACTGTTTGCACAGAAAAGAGGTTTAAAACCATAAAAATTCTAGAAGAGGCATATATAGAGAGTGTATGGAGAAAAATTCCCAGGAGAATATCTACAATAAGGAGATCGAGCAAGGGAAATTGCAGTCTAAAAAGATAAAGGTTCAAGTTTGAAGTTAAAGAAACTTGGGCATGGAGAAAAAGACTCCTTTCAGAATTCTGGAAACACTTCTGGTTCCAGAAAGTTGGTGTCATCAACTCTGTCAAATGCTACAGAGAGTAATGGGTGGCTGAGGAAGGCAGGTAGATCTGGTTACCAGTAGGTTATAAGCCAGTGACGTTGGATAGTTTAGTTCCAAAGGAGTGAAAAGAATAAAAACTAAATTGTTAGGAGTTAAAGATTAGGTCAATAAGAAGAGGAATACACTTTCAAAAAGTCTGCAGAAAGAAAATTTGAGAGATAAGTAGAGTTAAGAAAGATTTGTTTTTTTGCTGTTTTGGGGATAGGAGTGTTTGGGATGGAGATTAAGAAACTGTAGGCCTGGGAATTCCCGGGCAGTCCAGTGGTTAGGACTCTGAGCCTCCACTGCCGAGGGCCTGGGTTCAATCCCTGGCTGGGGAACTAAGATAAGAGAAAAGGGATAATCAATAGAAAAAGGTCTCTGAGGAGGCAAGAGAAGATTGGGTCAAGGGTGTAACTGGAAATGGGAAGGGGAAAAGGAAGAAAAATAAAACAGGTGGAGTTAGAGAAAGATTACTGTAGAGAAGCGAGGCGCTAGTGAAGCTAACATAAAATGAATTTAGTCTTCTAAGTATGAGGCAAAGTGATCTTTAGAGAATGAAGAGATTCTGATTCTGGGAAATAGAATAGTGAAAAATACTGGGATTAAGCACTGTGGGAAACAGTGATTCAATTAGGGAAGAATACTCACAGAATAATGGAAAAGGCCCAGTTAAGTTGAGCTGCAAGAAATTGCAGTGGAATTAAATGACCTTTTTCAATATTTCTGAAGTAGCACTGGGGTGGCATGAAAGCAGAACCAAATTAAGTTGGTCGTGTGGTCTCCACTGGGGAAATAAAACATGGTGAAATGTGTGCATGTTTTAGAATCAGCTTGCTTTTAACTAACTCTTAGGGGTTACATCTGCAGTGGAAAAAGCACAGGAAAAGATCAAAATCAGAAGGAAACAGTTTTATGATTTCTGCATGCCTGAGCAGAAATAACAGATTCTAGATGAGTAAATCCACAATTAATGCAGACCAAGCAAAATGGAAAGTGGAGTTACTTCCGGGATGAGCCAAGTCTTTAAAAAAGCACATTGTTTGAGGAAAAATATTTTTATTCTATTTTTCTATACTGACCTATGTCAATATACTACCTTAATCAAAATAATGAAATAGTTCTTTATCCTTCCTTCTTATTAGCCATGTAGCAATGTCTAACACTTGAAAAGTGACTTTATAAATATTTAGGGAATTCAAGACCTAAGAGAAAGAGTAAAGCAGAAGTAATAATCTTCAAAGTATCCAAAAGTTCCTTCTTATTTTTATATATTTATTTACTTGAAAGATTAATTAGATGCAGGTTTTTGAAGTTTGAAAAAAGAAGTTATTCTTTTTACTTTGAGAATAATAAATTTCTTAAAACTCCATATGGAAAGTATGAGCCAAATGTAGTATTTAACCAAGCGTGTAAGCAAAATAATTGGTATGGGTCATAAATGAAGACATTTCATGTCACATTGTCATAAGGCTTCTTCTGGAAGGAAAAATTAGAAGAAAATAGGCAGACACAGAGGCTAGAAGACAGGCACAAAATAACTTACAGGGATGTGGGAGAAAATTAATACCATAAAAAGGCTAAGATATTCTATATTATATTTTCCAAAGCCTGCCCCATGCTCTATATTTGTGGGTGAACTGCAGTTGAACTTGCAATATACTCCATATTCTTAGGTTTTGAGCATCTCGCTCCTAAGCCACGCTCTAGGGAAGTGTAAGCAACCCAGACACACAGCTGAAGAGAAAAATGCATCCCCATGGGTCTGAACAGAGATAAGAGAACCTCTTTTATTGTTCATTAATTTCACAACTGTCAGTCTGAAACTTCCAGAGAAAGTTGAACAATCTCCAACTTGTGGTTATGGCCACTGCCAAGGTTTTACTCTTTAGCATTTTCAGTGTTTTCAGATGGAAGTGGATGAGTGGGGGATGGAGAGGAGGAACAGGAAGAAGAGACCATGTTCCAGGTGGAAAGGGTAGACGGCCGCTTCTTGGCTAGTGTGCTACTGGGACTCACATAACTGAGCAAGGCGGGTGGCGGAAGGTGTGCCCAGGGGGCTTGTCTACACGGGACCTGCCAGGGCAAGCCAACTCCAGGAAGTGTAATCAAAGGAGGGCAAAGAGGAAGCCAGTCAGTCTAAAGTTTCTGCAAAGCAAAGGATTAGATCAACAGTTTTGATCTACATAAGCACTACATAAGCACTATTTCTGATGTGAACTGTTTTAGGGGGGCAGCTAAATGCCCCTACACAGCAAGTTTATTAGGGCTCATCACATTTTGCCCTTGTTCTTTCAGTTTCCTGGGAAAGTCTGTTTAGGTTGGATGTAGCCAGAGGCACTTGAACACTTCAGGGGAAGTTTTCATATGTGTATATTTCTTTCAAGTTGAATCCACTAACTTTCATATGTTTTCAATCATTTTTCTGGCCACCATTGGAATTATTATTCTATTTTCCACACAGCATTTTTTTTTTCTTTCTGTTAATGTCTCTTCTTTGTCAGGAATGCCTCATGTTCAATCTTTTAGGCCAGGACTGTGCAATGCAAAGGGAAGTGGACATTTAACAACTTTTCTCCTAATCAGTGTAGATGACCTGTCATCCATCCATTCTTTTTTACAATTTGTAATATCACCACTGAATCAAAGGGAAAAGAATAAGGACCAAGGAAAGAGGATTGTTTAGTGGAGAGCCTTAAGAGAGATGTTGATTGAAGAGGAATGGACATAGTTCCAGAAAACCTAGACTAGGATACCTATTTCAAATAGCTTCACATAGCTTTTGATGACCTCCCTGAGTGCTCAGGCGGAAAGAAAACCATAGTGAACCACACAACTCAATAGGTAACAGAGCTTATAGAAGGAAGTATAGTAATTGGTCAGAAGGAAAAGATATTCCTAACATTAAATACTATTGCATGAACCTTAATGAAAGAGACATTAAAAACTAAAGTGGAAGTTATGACTAGTACATTTGGTCATTTCTTATATTAATCCCACAATAAATACTAAGTAATAATAGTGTGAAATTATAGTTGTGTGATATTATTTTTAGGAGAACATGCATCAGTGATGTAGCTTTTGGGAGCTATGTTGTGAAATATCAATTAGTAATATATATGGAGCCATAAGCCCCTTTGAAAATCTAATGGTTGCAAAGGCCATCTCCTCAGAAAAATACACATGTACAGAGAACTGTGGATATGATTTGGAATGACTGGGGGACTCCCTAAAACCCATCCATTTACCCCAGGAAGTGAGATGTTGGGCCTTTAGTCAGAGCCAAACCTTTTCTTTCAAATAGATGCTCCTTTGTGTAAGGAGCCATTTGGCACCATTTAAATGCCTCTAAAAGTACTGAACTGAAGGCTGCAAGAACTTATGAAATATACCACCTCTGGCTTTAGGAAGATCTTAAGTTCTGCTTTGTGTAAAACAGTTCCTAATGTACCTGTTGTCTTGACTAAGTATTAATAGTCCCTTCTTTTACTCTCTAAAATGTCCCCGTTTCGTCGATAAATTACACACTTTTGAAAAACATCAATCCATAAAATATAAGCAATCAAGAGATGAAACAAAAACAGCAAACAAAAAAAAGCTCAGAAATATTGAAGATGTAATCCACATGGAGAAATACAGATTTATAAGAATGGCAATGAATCCATTTAAACACAGAACTAAGGTAAAATGACTATAGAAATTATGGTTAGGGAAGAGAATAGAAAAGCAACACACCTTGAAAAATAAAAATACCTTACTTACAAAAATTGGCCACGGAAGGAGAGGTAGGTACAAAGATGTTAATGGTACTAAATTCTCCACGTTTCATGGCAAACAGTCAATTAAAGCAGTATAAAATTGAAACATGGAGTTAAATTTTTTTTCATATTCTTTAATAACGTATCTTTGTTTTTTAGCATTAGTGGGTCCTTTAGAAACTAACATTCTTTTAGTGAAGAAATATTTTTCTGAAGTTCAGCAATATCATCAGTTTCACTTTGGTTTCTTTTTGTTGAATTCAAGTAAAATTAAATATATTACCTCTATCAATAATAACTTGAATGTGATGATCTCATTTCTATGAAAACCTGCATGTCTATTTATTTATATGTTATTTACATAGATGTCTGGAATGATACTCACTAAGGTCAAACTAAGCTGGGGTAACTGTTATGCTAATTTTATACTTTTATGACAGCTTGAACTTTTATAATGAACTTGTGTCATTTTTATAATAACAATAAAGTAATAAAAAAGAATGTCAACTCCCGAGTCAAAACTTAAGCAGAGATTAGGTAATAAACTCAGTCCTAAAAGAAAAAATCAAGTGGAGCCCCAATTACTTTCTGAAAATTCCTTAAATAACTGATAAAAGATGATATTCAAGGTATTGTATATATTACAGTTTAGTAATGCAACCAATTAGTAACTGGAATTAAAATAACATTAAGAATGAATACACCTCTGCATAGCATAAAAGTACAATGCAAAATGAAAATATTGACAATATCTTAAATTACATTATTCCAATACTATTTTCTTCTGTCAATGGTTTATAGTTGAAAATACATTAGTTAAATGCTTGCATGATGTAACTCAACTGAAGTCCTAGAATTCAGCTCTATTACTTTAAAAAGCAGTAACAAAGGCCTGGAAAAATAATCTGAGGACAGGATTTAGCACGAGTCTGTTTCCACCATAAGATGATCTAAGTATAGCTCTTCCTAATATTTTCATTTTATTCAGGCTTGTTTCCCTAGCTTGGCTGCATTCACCAAAAAGTGAATTCACAAATAACTAGATGGGATTGTAGGGTATGAGCCATCTTATGTTGAAAAGTGACAGCCAAAAAGATGATTTGGGAGATGGATGGACTGAACCATCCCCTTGGGTCCTGTGTCACCCACTGTGGCTGGACTGACAAATCATTGTATGATATTCAGCCTCCCGACTGCTTCCTCACCCTGTGCACTTGACTAAGTTTTGTACAAACTTGGCTGGTCTGATTTGATATCAGGAATTTCTGTGGTTCTCTATGACTACACAATAAAGTCCAAACACTTCAGACTGATTTCGTTCAGGCCCAGCCTAAGCCCCATGAAACAGGTCTGCTAGCCACACCAAACTCAACATTATTCCCCAAGGTAGAGGCCACAGTCCTCTATTTTATTGCCTCCATGGATTTATTCATCTGTTCCTTCCAACAACAAGCATTTAAATTGAGTATACACCTTCACCCTGCTGGAGGTTATGGGGAACCCCAATCCTTAGCTTTCCTTAGTAATGGAGACAAGCATGTAAACTA